>NW_002987849.1:93160-103535 GCF_000006295.1 Pediculus humanus corporis | reverse complement strand
AATAATAAAAACCCTACAAAATTTTTCCGAAAAAAAAAAAAACTTTTTTCCATTCCAGCACGATAAGAAAAAGATAAAAATAATTTTGTACAGAAAATTTAACTCGAATCCGAATTTTATTTTTTTGTTTAAAAACCGTAAAAATTTTTTACCAAAAATAAAATAAAATTCAAACGATAACAGAAACAATTTTAACAATTTCCAATTTATTTTTCCTTTTTTCCTTTTTCTGTCAATGGAAAAGTCAAAAAGGAAAAAAATTTTTTCTCATTATTTTTTACGCTCCAGAATTGCGTCCGTTCGCGTTGACTTTCTCCAGAATTAAAAATCAATCCTTCGAATCGATTCGATTTCGCGAAAACGCGAATTTTTCTGTTTTTTTTTTTTCAAATTAAAATTATTATTATTATTATTATTATTATTATTATTATTATTATAATTATTATTATTATTATTATTATTATCCTAAAAATCATCATTATTATTAGAACGAGAGAATATACGTAAATAATTATCACTTTAATATTATTATTATTATTATTATTATTATTATTATTATTATTATTATTAAATAAATAAATAACCTTCGTTGAATTTTAAATTTCGTACTTTGACTTATGCTAAAAAAAATAGAAAAAAGGAAATGAAACGTAAATCTTTCCTAAATCCTTTGTGGTTTTTCTTTCTTACCTTTGACAAAAAAGGACAAAAAAATAGAAAAAGATTTTCGTTAAAATTTTTTTTCTTTTTTTTTTTTGATTTTTTTTTTTTGATTTTTTTTTTTTTGAGGACGTTGATAAAAAACGATGAGGAAACCTAACCGTACAAGTAGTTTGCCTTGAACGATAGCAAAAAAAAGGGAAAAGCTTTTAGATCAAACGAAAACTAATTTAACTGCGTTTTTATCGTAATAATAATAATAATAGCATGAAATGAGAAAGAAAAAGAGAGAAAGGGGGAGTGAAGGAAAAAGGAAAAAACGTTGAAACGAATAAGGTACGAACATAATCAAAGTCAAAGGAAAAAAAAAATTGTTAGAAGGAAAAAAAGGAAAACAAGGGAAATTTTCACGCAAAATTTAAAATTATCATCATCATCATCACCATCATCATCATCATCATTGTTATTATTATTATTATTATTATTATTATTATTATTATTATTATTATTATTATTATTATTATTATTATTATTATTATTATTACTTTTTTTCGTTTTTTTTAATCCGAGCAAAAAAATTAAATTTAGGAAAACTTGAAGTTAAAAAAAAAAAAAAGAAAATTTTTTTAAAGTAAATGAAAGTAAATAAGATCAGGAAACTTTTTTTTTATTTTTTTGCAAGATTCTTTTTCCACGTTTTTTTTTTTATTAAATTTAATCAATGTCGAGTTAATTTTATAAAAAAAAAATAATATTCAAAACAAATAGAATTTATTTTTCCCGCATAAACTTTTTACCAACCTTATAAAAAAAAAAAAAAAAAACTTTTCTTTATTCAGTAACAACAACAACAAAAACAACAACAAAAAAGAAAAACACAAACATTCGTTTTAACAATTAAAAATTCAAACAACGAAAACAACAACAAAAAAGTCTAAAAATTTTTTTTGATTTCATTATAAACGTGGAATTAGATTTTATTTCATAGAGTAATATGTACATATCCGCGTAGTCGGAAAATTAAAAATTTTTTTTTTTTCAACTACTTCAATTAAAAATTTATTTAGCAAATCCCAAAACCTTTTCCAGTTTCCCACCTCTCTCCCTTTCTTCCCCCCCCCCGTTTTGTTTTGGGTTTTTTGTTATGTGTGTGTATGCCCGAGGATCGAATAATTGCAAAAGATTGATTCGTTAAAATTTTCCAATAGTTAATTATTTTTGAAATTTAAATGGATGCAAACAAAGGAGCATCTGTTAAAGGAAATCGAATAAGATTAACAAAACGTCAAAATTGACGTCCGCTCTGGATAATATTAATAATAATGATAATAGTAAAATTTCATTCCTGTTCCAGACAAGATAAATTAATTTGCTAAAAATTATTATTATTATCATTATTATTATTATTTATAAATTTTATTATGAAATGTTTCGTTAAATTAATAAAAAAATTATTTTTTTTTTTTTCCATATTGTTTGTTTATTTATTTTTTTTTTTGGCGCGCGCACGCGTGCGCACTCTATCTTTTTAAAAAGGAATTTATTTACTCTATGAATTCAAATTATTTTCTCATTATGATTGATTAATAAGGGAAAAGGATAAGGAAAATAAATTTTCCAAGAAGTGAATGATACTCGGGATTAAAATTTTTAATGAAAAAATTGTTTCTCTCTCTCTCTCTCTTTCTCTATCTATCTCTTTCTTTCTCGAAAAGAAAATCAAACGGCAAAAAACCTTTTAAATAAATTTATAATAAAATTTAAAAAATAAAAAACGATTATTTAAAAAAAAAAATTTTTTTTTTGTTATCGGGGATCGAGAAGGTTTTTCGTCATGTTGACAACGTCAATATTAATTTTTATCAAATTTTTTACTTCGTGTGAAATAACATTAACGCCATTTTTTTTCACGCCCCTAACCCCCCAGTTTACGCAATAAAACATATAACGACGATGATGATAATGATGATAAGTAAATTTTTTACATAAAAAATAACGTAGAGAAGAAAGTACAATGGTGGTCTCACAATTCGGTTTGGAAAAAAAATATTTTTTTAAAGGAAAATCGTTCGATTTATTATCCTTTTCGATTAATCGAATCGCGAGATCTATTTAAAATGAAAATTCTTTGACAGGTACGAAAAAAAAAAAAAAAACTTTTTTATTTTTAAATGAAAACTTAAATCAAATGACTTTCATTTTCTTTTTTTCTTTTCGGCATAAATTTTTTTTAAATCCCCCCCCAAAAAAAAAAAAAAAATTTCCGGGTTTTGTTTTTCGAAAAATTTCGAGCGCGTTCGAGCGTAAAAAAAAAAAAAAAGTCATCACCCAGAAAAAAAATTAATAATAATAATAATAATAATAATAATAATAATAATAATAATCTCAAGAGGAAATAGTAAAGAAAAATAAAATAAAATAAAAATTTTTTATACGTCTGAAGACGGGAAAATAATCACGTGACGGAAAATTTTGATTTTAACAAAACGATGAATAATAATAATAATAATAATAGTAATTAAATTTATTTTGTTAACTTTAAAAAAGCGTCAATTAAACAAGCAAACAAACGAACGAACGAACGGGAGGATAGAAATGTCTTTAAGGCACAAAAAAAAAACTTTTTCCCTAAAAAGGAAAATTTCCATTTTTTTTTTTTTTACTTTTACGTAACGAAATTCACTAATGAAAATAATAATAATAATAATAATGATAAAATTGGAAAACGACTGGAAATTTTCTACTTTTCCTCCCTTCTTTTCCCCGTTAAAACCGTTATTTTCGAATCCGATGAATGAAAGTTATAAATTATCCGACAATTTTTTTTTTTTTTTTTATTCTTCTTTTTTCTCTCCCTCTCTCCCTCTCTCCCTCTCCCTCTCTCTCTCTCTCTCTCTCTCACTCATCTCCAGCTGGAGAAAAAAAAAAAGACAAATAATTTTACGTAATTTTATAAAAGTTACATCGATCGTGAAATTCAGTTCATTCATATAAAAATAAATATTTTATCGAATCAAATCGTTCGATTGTTTTTTTTTTTTTTTTTCAAACAAAAACATCTCGAAATAAAATTTCGATTCGATATTTATTCGTTTCCGGTTTTTTAACACGGTTTCGTTAAAATTTTACACGCGAAAAAAATTTAAATTTTTATTAAATTATTATTATAAATAATATTTTCCGGATCGTGGCTTTAAAAAAAAAAAAAAACGATAATAAAAGTGGCAGCAGCAGGAAAAGTTACGAAAAAATTAAATAAATGAAAAAAATAAAAACATTTACGAATAATTAAATTAAATTTTATTTAATAATAATAATAATAATAATAATAATAATAATAAGGCCGTTAATGATAATGATAATTTTTTGTCGTCTGCTTCTTCTTCATGTTTTTTTTTTAATTATATTTTTATTTATTTTGTTTTTTTTTATATTTTTTATTCGCTTTCGTTTAATTTAACGTTTTTCATTTTCATTTTCATTTTTTTTCATTAATTCAACTTTTTCTTTCTTCCCTTTTTTTATTTTTACTTTTGTCGCGATTAATTAAATTTTTTTTTTGTTGTTTTGTTTTCTCCAGGAGTTAATCCAGTAAATATTTTTTTTTTTTTTTAAACATTCGGATTAAATAAATCAAACGATAATTTTTAAAATTAAAAAAAAAACGAGAAAAACTTTAAGATTATCTTTAATTTTTTATTTTGTTTTTTTTTTTTTAAATTAATTAATTTTTATTTTTGTAGAAAAAAAAAATTAACGTGGAAGTAGAAAAAGGATTTTCTATCCGTCGGTCAATGATGTAAATTTTGCGTAGGATGAAAACGCGGTGCGTAAATTTTTAACCCTGGAATTTTAAATCCTTTTTTTTTAAAAACAAAAATTTTCCTTCTTACGTTTAATTATTTTAACGTGGTTTTAGATAAAAATAAAAAAAATAAAAAAAAACGGACGAAACTCGCTTTAGTTAGAAAAAAAAAAAAAACAAAAAAAATTTATTTATTAAAAGTTAACGAGAAAAGGATAAAAAATAAAAAAATAAAAAAATTTTTTGGGGTTGAACCTTTTTTATTATTAGCCTTTTTTAAACGCTTAAAAAAAATTTTCTCCAGGTCCTGGAACATGAAAAAAATAAAATAAAATCTTTACTCGTTTTAGTTAACGAATTATTATTATTATTATTATTATTATTATTATTATTATTATTATTATTATTATTATTATCTCATTCGAAAATTTGTATTTATTTAAAATTTATGTTTTATTAATAATGTATAATAAATTTTATCGGTAATTGGAAACGAATAAAATTTTTTACTAAATTTTTTCTATTTTATTTAAATAAATTAAAAATGGCGCGGAAAGAATTTTGCCCTAAAGTTTTTTTATCCTTTTCTTTCTTTCTCTCCGATTTATTCTTCATCTCTCTTCTTTTTTTTTTATTATCTGATAATTTTTTTTCTACTGGATATTTCCAAAAAAAAATTAAAATTTTTACTTCCTTTTATTTAGCCGGAGGGCATATTAAAAAAAAAATTTTTTTTTTTTCCTAATGATGATAACAATCATAATAATGATAATATTGATGATGATGATGATGATGATGATGATGATAAAATAATTTGAGATTTAACGCCCTGTTCGAAAAAAAAAAATTTTTTTTTAAATTATTCTCGTAATTAATTTTCAGGTTTTTTTTTTGGAAAGGAAAGGAGGTTCGTTAATTAAATTTTAAGATGAACGAAAACGTTGATGACGTCATGAAGAAGTTAAAAAAAATGGTGACCGTCGAATCGTTGAACCTTTTGAAATCCTTTTTTTTTTATGAATTTTAATGACGTTTTCGTTACAAAAGAAAAATTTCCGAGAATTTTCGTTGTCGTCGTTGTTGTCGTCCGAAAGAATAAAAAAAACAAAATGGCGAAGGATGAAAAAGAAAATTCTGTACGAACACACGCACGCACGCACGCTCGCACCCACCTGGAGTCGTCATTAAAGTAACAAAAATTATTCGAATACAATCAAAGTCCTGGAACCTTTTAACATCATCACGTGCCTGAAACGTAAGTAAAGATTTTTCATATTTTTTTTCCCCCCACCCGACCCTGTTTAAAATATTAATAATGATAATAATGATAATCATAATGATAATTTAACGCGAATTAAAACCGCAACGAAAAAAAAAAAGGTTTTACCGTGTGTGTAAGCGAAACCTTTTTTTTTCCGAAAAAAATTTCAAACCTGAACCGACGACCCCTTCTTCCCTCTCTCTCTCTCTCTCACGTTAACCCCTCGTGTAAAATTCATTATTATTACTAATATTTTTTAACATTTAACCTTTTCCGAGTAAAAAAAAGAAAAAAAAAACTGAGGGGGTGATAATTGAAAGTTTCCAAGTGTTTTTCCCATCTCTCTCTCTCTCTCTTTCGCGTTGAAATAATTAAATGAGGTGGTAGAGACGGTGAATGATGAATGATGATGGCGGTGGTGGTAGTGGTAGTGGGGGGGGGTGAAAAAACCACCGGTTAGATGATGACGTGAGTGAAAACATTCGAATCATTCATTCAATCAAATTCGATTATTTAATTTAATCCCGTTAATTTATTTTTTTTTTTTTTAAACAAAAACATAAACCTTTTGTGTTTTTAACCGTGCGTGTGCGTGAGTGCGTGTGCGTTCGTGTGTTTTAAAACCCTTCGTTTCGATAATCAATCAATCAATTATTTTTTGTTAACAATTAAATTTAAAAAAAAAAAAAAAAAAATGCGAAATCTAATTGTGGATGACTAACTCAAAATTGTATTTATATATATTTTTTAAAAGCTTCCGAGTATTAAATTTATATATATATATATATTATTATTATTATCATCATTATTATTATTATTATTTTCCATAAAAGCTTTTTCGTGCTCTAAGCCAATCAAACGTCTACAATTAAAAAAAAAAAAAATTCACTCTTTGTTTTTTATTTTTTTTTTAAATTTATTTCCGCGACCTGTTCTATATATATATATACACGCACATCACTTTCTTTTTCTATTCTCGTGCCACTTTAATTTTGAATCTACGCACACGTTTTTTTAATAAAAAATTGAAAGTTTGTTAAGTGATTCAAATCTAAAAAATATTCGAACGCTCGTGTGTAGTGAGGGGAAAAAAAAAAATTAAAAAAATTTTAACTTACCCTTCCTTACTAGAAAAACAGACGATTTAAAATTATTATTATCATTATTATTATCAGTATTATTATTATTATTAATTATGGAGAAAATTGAATTTGATTATTCGAATTTGGGTTTCGAACGTTAAACGTGAAATTTTTTTTTTTTTTTTTTAACACGCGCGGTGTAAATGTTAAAAAATTGTAAAAATAAAAAATAAAATGAAGCAACGTGCAACAACAACAACAACAACAAACACAAACACAATAAATATAACAAACGAAAAAAAAAAGGAAAAATAAAAACAAAGAAAAAAATTCCGGTTGTTGAAATGACGACGCCAACAGGAGAACTGAAGAAAATCGTCGGAAGTTGTTAAAAAAAAAAAAAACGCGAAGGCGAATTTACGTCTCGTTACAAAACCGACGCAGTAATAATGTAAAACCGTTAAACGACATGGTTAATTTTTTTCTTCTTTTTTCTTTTCTTTCTCGCTTTTTGTGTCATTCAATGTTTAATTACTTTAAGTTTTGTCGTCGTTTGAAACTTTTAAACAATCGTAACAAATAAACAAACAAACAAAAAACGTGATTCAACGAAAAAAGAGAAAAAAAAATTCGTTGTAAAAACTTGTTAAATCTCGTTCTTAAATTTTTTTTTTTTGTTGTCAACAATTATTTACAAATCTTACTACAATTGTAATGAATTTGGATTGAAAACAATCAACAAACACGATTTTTAATTTAATCTTTGAGTTTGTCATCACGATTTAAAATGTAATTAATATTATTCGTGTATTAAATTTCGTACCGAAAAAATACCGAGAGAGAGAAAGAAGATAATTTTTTTATTGAACAAAAGAGTAAGAAGGAGAGAGAAAGCGAACAAGAATAAAGACAGAAAGAGAGAGAATGAAGAAAAGAGGTGAAAAAAAGAAGAAAAAAAAGGAGAAAATGGAGTAGAAATTAAGAGAGATCCGAAGAAGGACAAAGAGAGAGAAAGAGAAGTAAATGTATAGAATAAAGAAAAAGAGAATAATGTAGAACTAAAGGAAAAAGAGAGAGAGAGAGAGAAGATAACTTTTTTATTGAACGAAAGAGTAAGGAGGAAAGAGAAAACGAACAAGAATAAAAACAGAAAGAGAAAGAATGGCGAAAAAAAGAAGACAGAGAAAATAAAAAAAAGAATGGGGTAGAAACTGAGAGAGACGGAAGAGGACAAAAAGAGAGAGAGAGAGAGGAAATCAGTTTTCGGAATCTTTATAGATTTAAACATTGAAATTATATCTTAAACCTTTTTTTTTTATTACGAATGCCATTGAACAAAAACATTTTCAAAATTTTTTTTTTTTTTTTGGACACACGAAATTGGTTGTTTTAATAACAAACAACAAACAACAAAATTTAGTTTCACTTTATCTATTTAACATACCGGAAACAATTTTTTTTTTTCACGATCACGATGAAATCTAAGGGAAAAAATTTTTTTATTTATAGCGTCAGAGGCGACGTTTACAGTTGCAAGTATCAGTTTAAACATTAAAACTATTTACGCCCTCCTTACTCTCTCTCTCTCTCTCCCCTCCCCTCTCTTTCTCACCCCGCTCGTCTCTCTTTTTCTCCCCTTTCTCTCAATAACTATACATATTAAAACAAATTTTTACATTTTATTGTGTCGTCGCCAACAAAAAAATATTTTATCGTCGGACAGGGTTGACAACATAAATTTTCACTTTTTTTGTTTTCCCTCTCTCTCTCTCTCTCCCTTATTTTCTAATCGATATATATATATATATAAGTAAAATTGTATTAGAACGTTATAAATTTGACGTTTACTTCGTTTTCTGTTTGTTATTGATTTTCTACGACATTTTTTTTTTTTTTTTAAAAGAAAAATTGAAAAACCATTTATCGTTTGTTGTTGTTGTTGTCGTCGTCGTGTCGTTCGCTTAAAACCCAACAAACGTATTCGGTTATGCACTCACTTTATCGAGGGATAATGACGTTATTACTACGAAAATAAATTTTTTTTCACTTAAAATCAATAACGGCATTCGAACACGCACGCACGCACGTTCGCACTCACGCAGGCACGTTCGGAAAAGCGATAAATAAATAAATAAATAATTTATCACAACGCGGTTTGTTGTGATTTCTGTAGGTTCTATAAATAACTATAAAAAAATATCGTTTGTTCGTATATATTTTAAATTATTTATTTCAATTGATTAATTACAAACTTTTTTAAAACGCCAAATAAAATTTTATACGCCCCCCTCCCTCCCCCCAAAAAAAAAAAAAATTTATCGATCGATCGATTTTATTATTATTAATTGCCTTTTAAATATTTTATATATGTTTAACTTAGGAAAAAAAAAAATTTTTTTTACGTTTACTTTAGTGCCGTTAAACAAAAAAAAAAAAAAATTTTCTTTTTATTTCGAGGGGTGGAAGGGGTGAGGAGAGGGCGGAAAGGGAATTCTTCAAGGTTTAAAAGGTCAATATCAAGGTTAAACGTTTCCTTTTTTTTTTTTTTTTTTTATTAAAAAAAATTGAAAAAATTTTATTAAAGTTAAAAAGGGGAGAGGAAGAGAGAAAGAGAGAGAGAAAAAAATTTTATATCCGCTACAAACTCTTCACTATAACAATAACAACAACGACAATATAAAAAACGAAAGGTTGTACAATAACAACCACAACGACAAACGCGGGAAAAAAAAAATGAAATTGATAACAAAAACCAAACCTTTTCGTTCGTTTGTTCGTTCGTTTTTTTTGATCTTTAACGTGGAAAATTTTTTTTTCTTTAACGAATAAAACGTCATCCGGTTTTATTTTTCTCCAGTTTTCTCCATGAATTTTTTTTTTTAACGATAACACGAAAAATCTGGAACTCACGCGAAAAAATGTACGGGAAAATTTAAAAATACTCATTTTGATTAATAATAATTATAATGACGATGGTGGCGATAACGATAATAATAATAATAATAATTTTTTTTGTTAAATAACGAAAGTTAAAAATGACGTCATTCATATTAGAAAACTTTTCTTTTTTTTTCTTTATCATTCGTCACAATTAAAAAAAAAGGAATTCAAAGGAAAAAATGGTCGAATCGTCATTTTTTTTTTTTTTTTCATTTTCACCTCGCCAATAATTATTCGCGAAACATTTTATACGATGATAATGATAATGATAATGATGATGATGATGCATTAATTCAATAAATAAATAAAAAATTTGTTAACAACCGTAAAGAAAAAGTAATAATAATAATAATAATAATAATAATTTTTTTTCCCACGTTTCTCAACTCATTTAAATCTCATTAACGTTTTTTTTTTTTTTTTTTTTTTTTTTTTTTCAATTTTACAAGGCCAAAGGTTTCCATCACCATTAACATCACCAATTTTTTCCTTTCCCGCCTCCCCTTTTTATTGCAAAGCCCCCTTTTTTTTTTTTTTTTTTGTTAGCCAGTTGGCTTACCCCCCTTTTTTTTTTTTTTTTTTTGGGGGCCTTTGAAACCAAAAAAAAAAAAATTAAACCCAAAAAAA
>NW_002987849.1:86085-92812 GCF_000006295.1 Pediculus humanus corporis | reverse complement strand
TAAATAAACAATTCTCCAAAATTGCAATAATAATAATAATAATTTTTCTTTTGAATTACTCAACGATAATAATAATAATAATAGTAATAATAATATTAATAATAATAATGATAGGGAAAAACTTTCTAAAATAATTCAAAATTTCGTACATTTTTTTTTTGTTTTATTTATTATTGTTGAACTTCCGGTTAAAAAAAAAAACTTCCGAAAGGTTTTTTTGCCATTAGCTAATTATTATTATTTTCTTTTTGTTTAAACAATTTTCCCACGTGGTCAAAACACGAACGGATTAAAAAAAAAATTACGCAAAGGATAATAAGTGAAACGATTGAAAATTTTTAAAAAAACGTGTGCGTAAGTGTTTGTCCGTGCATTTACGCGTTCGGAACAAATAATAACGGTGGTGGTGGTGGGGAGGGGATGGTGAGCAATAACGAGAAAAATTTGACGATTTTTTTCTGGGATCACGTATTCCGTTCGGCTCGTTTATTTTTTTCATAAAAAATTGTGACGATGTTCATACAAGTCAACAAACATGGATTTTTACAAAAGTGATTTATTTGTTTAAAATTTTTAATAAAAAAAAAAAAAAAAAAACGCGGCCATTTTTAAGTCGTCATAAACGAGAAAATGTTAATAAATAAAATAAACTAAAGTCGATCGATGAACTTTTATGAAAATGACGTGGAATTAGAATTCTCGTTGCTAGCAATAAAACCGCAAAGAACTCTTAAACGTAAAGTTATTAATAAATAAATAAATAATTTTTTAATTTGCGAATGATGATAATAATAATAATAATAATGACGTATAATGAGGAAATAAATGAAAATCGTCCGGAAAAAAAAAGGAAAACCTTGAAGAGGCCTTAATTTTGGGTTGTTCGCTGTTATCTATTTATCACGAACTCAAAAAAATTAGTCGTAGCAAAAGAATTTTGTCGTTGCGCGTTATGATTAATGAATGGAAGGCCTCGCGTCAAATCCCCGCTACAAACTAATTTACAAATTGATGTTTGTTTGTTTGTTTGTTTGTATTCACGCGCAACCAATAATTTAAATGTGTTTTTTTTTTTGTTGTTGTTGTTATATTTATTTTCATTTCGATGCGACGCCCTTCGTGTTTTTTTCTTTCTTTCCTTTTTTTTTTCTCTCTTTCTCTCTCGATATTTAATTCCTTAAGATGGATCATCTCCTAGTGACGTCATCAAAGGAATTAAATTAAAATTTCTTTTTTTTATTTTTCTGCTCGACTTTTCCCTCTCCCCCCCCAAAAAAAAAAAAAACTTTTCGTGAAAAGCACGTCGGATGTGTTTTTTTAAATGTAATAATTATAAATACGCATTCGTTTCCCTTCCGAAATTTTTCTTTTCTTTTGTAAAATAAATGTTGAAGGTAAAAGGGAAAATAAAAACTATTCGACAAGGCGGTGGCGACGGTGGCGGTGGTGGTGGCGGTATTTCAAACTTGGGAAAACTTAAAAAGTAAAAACTTTTTTTTTTTTTGTGTTTTTGTTTCAACTAATCTTTTTTTACCTTTTAATAATCCTTTGAATTTTCTTACAAAACTTTTAAATAATAATAATAATAATGATGATGATGATGATGATGATGATGATGATAAAAGTAATTAAACGCGTACGTAAACGTAATAATAAAAATAAAAGTTGAAAAAAAAAAAAGAAAAATTTTAGAGGAAAAGGAATTATGTGTGTGTGTTTGGGGGGATTGAGTGGTGGGGGGACGAAAAAGATAATAATAATAATAATAATAATAAGTTAATATTATAAAGACATACGAATTTTTAAATAAAAGGAAATGAATGCAGCGTTTCCGTATACGAATAAAAAAAAAAAAAAACACGCCTTAAAGTGAAAAACTATCCATTTTCAATTTTTCGTTAAATGAGAATTTAAATAGTTTTAACCCAGAGGAAAAGTTTTCTTTAAACTTAAAATTTCTCCTTTTTCTTCTCTTTTGAAAACGACGAAAATCGGAGGAAATTCGGAAACGGTGGGTAGGAGGGAGGAAGGAGAGGAGGAGGAGATAATAGTGAAGATGGCGGCGGGGATTTTAAAATTTTCATAATTATTTATTTACCCTTATAATTTATATAAAGACGACTAAAATTTTAGAAAAAAAAAAATAAATGATTAAACGGAAATAATTCATTCACGGGCGGAAAATTATCAATGGCGTTGTTATCACACACGTAAAAAACCGGAAATTAAAAAAAAAAAATTAAAAATTATTATTTAAATTTCGCGGGGAAAGAAAATTTAAAAATAATGACACGTTTGTTATTCCTTGTCATTTTAATTTTTTTTTTCGAAGGTGTTGTTGTTGTTGTTTGTTTGTTTGTTTGTTTTGCGTGGTATTCGAATAAATTATCTCAATGTTTTTCCATATTATTATTTCCGTTAAATGAAATTTTCGTACTTTTTTTTGTTTCCTACGGGCGTAAAATCTCTCATTCTTTAAAAACCCTAAAATTAACATAACCTTGATAAAATTAACCGTTAGAAAATGTTTCCCTCTTCCCCCTTGCCCCCCCCCCTAAAAAAGCAGAAAGTTTTCAAATCAATGACGCCATTTATTTTCTATTTTTTAACGCATCTTGAACGTTTTATCGAAAAAATTATTAAATTAAAATTTTTTTCAAAATTCCTTTCCTCTTTTCCGGAACTGCCCCCCCTCAACGAATGGCCCCATTCCTTCTCTTCCCCTTTTCAACCCGGTAATAAAAAACAAATTACTATCATTATTATTATTATTATTATTATTAATATTATTTTATTAAGAAAAGTTAATAAAACGTTATAAATAATTATTTGGTTGATAATAGCGATTAAATAGAGAGAGAGAGAGGGGGGAAGAGAGAGACAGAGAGAGGAAGAGAGAGAGAGAAAAATTATTGATTTAAAATTTACTACAAAAAATAATAATAATAATAATTTTTGGAAATTTTTAAAAAATTGAAAAAAAAAATTTAATTTTCTTAAGAAGACACAAAAACCCAAAAATAAATTTTTTTTTTGCGCGCGCACATTATTTGTTTACCCGTTTGTTTATCTTTCTTGTTTGTTGTTTGTTTGTTTGTTTGTTTTTTATTAAAATTAAAATTCAACGCTCGAGTGACGCGCGATAAAATAAACATTATCGTAATAGTTTTTAGTTTTAATGCCATTTTCAATCGAGTTTATAATAATAATAATTTTTTCCACACCTGAAAATCTTTTGTCACGACAAACAAAAAAAAAAAAAAAAAAACAAAGAAAAAACTAATGCCACGTCTTTTATGCAAAGAAATTTTTTTTTTCCTTTTTTTTTTTTTAAATTTTTAAAATTTAATTTTAGAAAGAAAAAAAAAAGAAAACAACTGGCAAAACGTTTATTTTTTTTTTAAACTTAAACAAACAATGAACAGACGTAACAAACAAACAAACAAACGAACAAAAACGTTTTTCGTGGCAAGAGAAAAAAAATAATAAAAACTTTGTAAAAGTTCGTAATTGACGTTTTACAAACCAAATTTTTTTGTAGCCGGAAATAAATTCTAAATGCGGGTTGGATAAATAAATAATAATAATAGTAGTAGTAGTAATAATAATAATAATGAATACAAACCTGAAATTTCTCTTTTTATTCACTTTTACGTTTTCAACGTTTTTTTTTTCCTTTGTTTACAAACAAAACGAAGGTTTGACTTTTATATTAAATCAACAAACAATATTTTATTTAAATCAATTGTGTTAAAGTTATTATTATTATTTTTTTTTTGTGCAATCAATTAATAACACCTCGGATAAAAATAATTATTATTATTATTAGTATTATTATTATTTTTATTTTTTTTTTTTAAATTTGGCACAACCGACTGCGCGATCGCCTCGGCAAAACTAACTAACGTACTACGCTCATTACGTTAAACAATTTTTATAAAAAAAAAAAAAAACGAAATAAATTTCCGTGTTTCGCTCATGTTTAACTTATAACTCAACCGTACCTGAAATTCAATGTCAAATATCACGCTCATGCTTATCTTATTCAATGTCGAAAACATTCACTAATGTCATAGAACCACGATTTAGTCAGTCAGTCAATCAATCATTAAGCGTACCTTTGAATATTTTATTGTTTTTTAATTACCCGAAAAAAATTTTTCTTTTTTTTTGGGAAAGGGTCACACGTGTGTTAGGTGAGGAAAAAAACGTCACCCACGTCACCCACGTGACCTACGTAACGTATTTTTTATATAAATAAAATCGAACGAATGTAATCGATTATAACGAAATTCTTATTAATGACGAAATAATTTATTTATTTATTTATTTATTTTTTTTTGGGCAAAACCTACGCGAAAAGCAGAAGAATTTATTATCATTATTATTATTATTGTTTCCGGTCAGTCGAGGTTTTACGTAGGAAAAAAAGAATGTCAGTGACCCCGAGACCTACGTGTATTTAAATCCAAATCGATAAAATCGAATCAGTTTTTATTTATTTATTTTTTTTTTGGGTAAAAACGCAGCGTGATCGATAGTTTTTTACCGAATAATAATAATAAAGATTATTATTTATTTATTTTCATTCGTGGGGGGAGGGGTTGGGGGGTGAGTGAGGAAAAAGGGAAAAAACTTTTTTTCAAAAAAAAAAATTTTTTTAATAAAAGTTTTGAAATTTTTTTTTTTTTTTGGTATAATGATAATACATCCTCATTTCTTTTGCTAAAAAAAAAAAAAAAAATGTGACATTTTATTACATAAATAATAATGATGATGACGATGATAATGATGATGATGATAATACATTATTAAAAAAAGAAGAAAAAAAAAGTTTTTTAATTAAGTTAAAAAGAAAGTTCTTTGAAAAAAAAAAATTTTTTTTTTTATTTGACATGTTTTACAACCTAAATAAGAAAGAAAGGAAAAAAAAGAGGAGGAGAGGGAAGAGGAAGGAAAGGAGGAAAAAAGTTTCGGGTAATTAAATTAATTATTAAAGAAAAAAAAAAAATTTTTTTTTTCTTCTTCTTCAACGTCGTAATCATATTGGAAAATTCATAACAAATTTTTTTTTAAGTTCATAAATTTTAATTTAGTTCGTAATTTTTTTAGTCATCATAATAAATTTCTTGTTTGTTCAGGTTTTGTTCAGGTTTTCAAACGATAATTTCATAGAAATAATTTACGAATTATCATCATCATTTAAATATATTATGAAAAGTTTTTTTTTTCGAAAGGAAATGACGTCAACGTGATTCGTAACACTCATAATTTTTTCTTTTTTTTTTTTTGACTTCAAAGTTTCATTTTAATTGTTATGGAGAAAATTTATTTTACGCGCGTTTTTTTTTTTTTTAAATAAAAAGTTCTAGAAAATTCTAAAGGGAATGAAAAACGATTATTGCGTGCGTGTGCGTGCGTGCGTGCGAGTTTCATTTAATGATAATTTTAATTCTAAAATTTTACTTTAACGAATCCTTTTTTTTTCTGCTTATGAAAAGTAAAAACCGGAAAAACGGAAAAAAGAAATTTCTTTATCATTATTATTATTATTATTTTGATTTTGACGTCATAAAGCAGTTAATAAAATTACTGATTATGCTACCTTATATGTTAACGTAAAATATTTTATCGAATTTTTTATTTAAACTTTTTTTTTTTTCTCCTACCATTCACAATAATTTGTAATTGTAGAAAAGTCACGATTTCGATATCAAATTAAGTATTTGCTCTTAATTGGTAACAAACATACGACGACAAACGACAACAACAACAACGACAACCGTACCCGACGCACACACACAAATCGACAAAAAAAAATTCCGGAAAAAGAAAAAAAAATTTTTTTTTTTGTAAGTTTTGTTCAAAAGAAATTAATTTAAAGCAGAATATAATTATTAAAAAAAAAATTTTCACACCCGTTTGTTTGTTTGTTTAAATAAATAATAATAATAATAATAGTAAATTTTTTTTCTGTAATTTTTTATAAAAAAAAAAAGTGGGGAGGAGCCTGGTTAATTCGAATTGAATTTTCCTATCGTTAACCGTGCGCAAAAATTTTCTTTTCATTTTTCTCATCCATTTAAATACGTTAATACGAAATTATTATTATTATTATTATTATTATTATTATTATTATTATTATTATTATTATTTCAAACCGTGTTTGTACGGGTAATTGAACTATTAAAATAATAATAACATAATAATAGAAAAAAAATAGCAGAAACATGGAATTATTTGGTCATTGTTTGAAATGCCCCCAGCAGGACAAACGCTGTAGTCCAAACAAACAAAAAAACCCGAACGGAAAATGTTAAACGTCCTACGTAGAATTTAGGGAAAATTTCTTAACAAAAAAAAAGGGGAGGAGGGGGGAAAATTTTGGAGAAGATTTGTTACAAAAGCGTAGGAGTTTGAAAATGAAAATTTTACAACAAAAGGATTTTAAAAGGAAAAGGAAAAACTGGACACTAAAATTTTAATATTATATTTTATTTTAACAAGAAATTATTTAATTATAATAAAAATTAATAAATAAATAAACGCGAAAATTATTTTGTCGTCGTTATTTAACAACAACAACAATAACAACAACAACAACCAAAACGTAAACAAATCAATCGTTTTTATAAAAAAATTGGTGAATGAATTTTTGTGACGTCATAAATCACAAAATTAGTATCCGTATCCGTTTTTATTTTTTTTTTTTAATATTTAACTTCCG
>NW_002987849.1:72368-85828 GCF_000006295.1 Pediculus humanus corporis | reverse complement strand
AAATATTAGAATGCATCGGTTAATACTAATGATAATAATAATAATAATATTTTTTTAGTGGCGCTAATATGTTACAATACTGGAACGAATTGTTGGAAAAAAAATTTTTTATTTTTTTTCTCCATAACTTTTTACAGCCTCCGGCAGTGACGTCACGGTTATGATTTTAACAAAGAATAAATTAATTAAAATTAATAAAAAAAAAAAATAATTTTTTTTTCCGACGTTAAATATTTAAACGTGAAATCACCCTCATCTACTAACACGTTAAAAGCGATTAAAATTGCGGGGAGAAGAGGGAGGAAAGGGGTGAGGGGGAAAAAGAAAACTTTCGAAATTTGAAATTTTTTTACGTGGTGTAATCAACGATTTATTTGAAAAAATTTTCTTATTTTTCCCGCATTTTTTTATACATATTTAAAGTATCAGGGACATTTGATTATTCGAATCGATTGTGTAACAAACAAACAAACAACAACAACAACCGCGAGTAGTAATAATAATAATAATAATAATAATTGAAATAAAAATTACGCAAGAGTGATGAGTTAGAAAATTTTATTTATTATCCGGTGGAAAATTTTTTTTTTTTTATTTCTTTTATCTCCTCCCGTTTGAAAATTTGTCGTGGCTTTAGAAATAAAGAATAACATACGACGAAGTGTCTTTAAGGAAATTTTTTTAATATGACGAAAATTCATCGAAGTAAAAAAAAATTTTCACGAAAATAAATCACGACGAAGATTCGGAAAACGTCGGAAGTCGTGGTTTCATAGTCGTGGAAGAAAATATAAAATCGTGTCATTATACGCGGAAGAAATCGGATCGAACCACGACCCACATTCTTATAAATATATGTTATTAATAACACCCTCTTTCCCCGCCACCATCACCGCCAACACCGACACCGACAAAAAGTTTGTCTTTTTTTGAAAGTTAGTGACCTGGAAAAAAAATTTTGGAAAAACACAATTTCTCCGCCATTAATACACAAACCATATTAATAATAATAATAATAATTAAATAGTAACTTTCTTCTTGTCAAGTTTTTCATAAGGATTTCTTTGAATTGATAGCAAAATGTTTTTGACCGCCATCTTTTTTTTCTTTTTGTTCGTTAAATGATTTTTACAAACGACGCAAAACTCACAAATTATTGAGTAATTATTATTGTCATAAATTAGAACATGAAGTACCCACATAAATCAAACGTTTCGTAACAATAATAATAATGATAATGATGATGATTTTTCATTTAATAAAAAAGGGGTTGAGACGGAAAAAAAAACGTTTAAAAAACGTCGAAAGTCGAATAATTTTAACAATCGAAATTTAAAGTTCGTACGAGTGTTTCATTTAATTTATAATTTATTTAATTTTTTATTACGGGTAAGTTTTTTATTTAAATAATTTTTTTTATTTTTTATTACCGGTAAGTAATTTTTTTTTTAATTTTTTTTCTTTAAGAAAAAATTTTTTTTTTTAATTTTTCAGGAGCCCTTAAAAAAAAAAAAAAAAAAAAAAAAACAGAAAAAATGATGAAAAAAATTTTTTTTTTCTTTATTGTTTTGGTAAGTTATTCGAAAATTAAATTTATTATTATTATTATTTTTCGAGGGAAGTGAGGAGTTGGTTGGGGAGCTGCTGGGGGCTGGCTGGGGGAGGGAGGAATGATGCAGTCGTAAATTTTAAAACGATAAATTTATTTATTTATTTTTGTAGAGCGTTTTGGCTATGTTCGAGTGTAAAGTCATCAAAGAAAATTTAAATAATATTAATAATAATAATAATAATAATAATAAAGAATCAAAAATAATAAAATCAAAAATGGCGCCCAATTCGAAATTTTTAAATCCGACATTAGATGATGCGACGAACATGCAACTCGCATTTGCTGCATTCAACGATGATTTTGATAAAAATGATAACGGTAAGTTTTTATCACATCACAATAATAATAATAATAATACTAATAATACTGATGGTGATAATGATGATGATTAAATCGAAATTTTTAAATTTTTTTTCCTTTAAGGTAACAAAGAAGATTCTGGATCAGGTTTACAATCTAAAAAAGTTTAAAAAAAATTATTTAAAAAAAAAAAAAAAACAAAAAAACAAAAACAGAAAAAAAAAATTAATAAGTTGTGTAACAATAATGATAATAATAATAATAATGATAATAGGAAAAAAGAAAAACTTGACTTTGAAAAATAATATTACTATAATATTAATTTTAATTTTATAATAAATCAATGGTTTTATAATTTTTTTTTTTTTTTAAATTATTATTTAAAAATTTATTACAATGTTGCATAATTTCTTTTATTTTTTTTTTTGTTTTTAAATAAATAAATAAATAATTGCAAATTAATAATTTTCTTCATTTTTATTTTATTTTATTTTATTTATTAAAACCTTTTTTTTATGTATATTCTCAAATCGAAAATATTTGAAAATAATATGCATTTTCGGTTTTTTTTTGTGATTTTTTTTAATCGTTTCCTTCGAATTTTTCGCGAAACTCCTCGTTTTCTTTTTATTATTATTATTATTTTTTTTTTTAATTTATGTTTGAAACTTTACAAACCGCTGAATAAACCTTTGGTTTGTATTTTCTTTTCGTTTGTTACAAAGCAAAAAAAGAAAGAAAATGGATTTACCTGTTTGTTATTACAACAAATAAATTAATTATTTTTAATTCCGGTTTATTTTTAGCGACTATAAAAAGGTTGTTGTTTTAAGGTCGAAAAAGGATTCTGTTGAAATATTTAAAATAGAATGAAAATAATAACACGCATGCACACGCACCCATGCACGTAAACGCAGGCATATTGTAATAAAGATGGCGAGGGTGAGAGCGAGAGAGCGAGAGTGAGAGAGAAAAGATAGACAGAAACAGAGAGAGAGAAAGGAAAAAAGAAAGAGAGAGAGAGAGAGAGAGGGAGAATCTTAAAAAATCTACCGAGTGATAATGATAAAAAAGGCTATTGACCTTTTTACGACATTTAAAAAAAAAGTAGAAAATTATTATTTAATTAATAATTAATTTTTTTTTACTAATTATTAATTTTTTCAAAATTCTCCTCTTATCATTTAATTATTATTATTATTATTTTTAAATTTGCTACGTGAAAAATACAAAATAAAATTTTGCTATTGTTTATAACGTGTGAAAAGCAAAAAATCTAAAACCGACGGTAACAAACGACTTAAAAACGAACAAAATTTTTTTTTTTTTTTTTTTAATCATAAAAATTCTTTTAACGAACACGACGATAAATAAAAAAATACCTGAATAGTTTTTTTTTTCTATCGTTCGTTCCATACCTTTAATTTAAAGGGTTGTACAACAACAACTACAACAACAACGACAACAACCCGAGAAACTAATTTAGTTTACTTTAATATTCGGTTCGTCATATTAAAAAAAAAATGTTTTTATAAAAAATGTTTTCATTAAAAAAAATTTTTTTTTTCGTTTGTATAACATTCGTAACGGTAAGTTTATTATTATTATTATTTTAAGCTCGATATCGAAGGGTAATAATAATAATATGTATATTTTTAGATTCAAAACGTTGAAAATTGTCAAGAAAAAATTTACGAAACGACAATAAATTCATATATACCCGCATGCATACAAATATTATATCATTATAAAGAACAATTGAGTAAATTTTATAAATTTTCAAATTCAAAATTTTGTAATAAATTTATTGAAAAAAATCCACGTTATAAAATCCTTATAAACGTCGAATTCGATTACAGGCCAGGTAATTACCTTAAAAAATAAAAAAATTAATTATTATTATTATTATTTATATTATTCATTTTTATTATAGGGAGAGTTATGAAAAAAAATTTAAACGATATTCTCACATCGATATTAAAAGGTGGAGATGTTTGCGTACGTGAAACGGATTATAAATTTACAAATATAATAAATAAACTTTTTTATAAAATCAATCGTAAAAATTTAAATGATTTTCAGGTAATCTCGTTTAAATAAATTTTTTATTAACAATTATTATTATTATTATTATTAATAATGGATGTTTTTTTTTTTTTTTATTAAAAATAGGAATTTTCAAGTTCGGTTTTAAAAGAATTGGAAAAAACATCAAATATGTCATCTGCAAATCAATTATATTTTATATTAAATAAATTATTACAAAACGAAAAAAATGATGATGATGATAATGATGATTTTAAATGTCAATTATTTAATATTATGATTGATTTAAAAAAACCTCGTTCAAAAATTTATAAAAATTTAATCATGGTTAAACCTCTCAATTATATTAATTAATTTTTTTTTTTTTTTCAATAATTTTAATGGTTAAGTGGTTTTTAATGTTAAGTGGTTTAAGTGGTTAAGGTGGTTGAATAATAAAAACATAATTTATTAAACACGCAGAAATAATTTATTTAGTTTTTTTATTTTATTTCCTACAATAAAAAAAAATATAAATAAAATTATTATTATTATGTTGTTGTTTTTGTTTACATTGAAAGCACGTTGTATTTTAAATTCAAAACAATGTTGTTGTTGTTGTTGTTGTTCAACGATCCTTGCGGTCAAATGAGAAACTAAATAATTATAAAAGTACTTAAATTTATCAATAGATGTCTCATTATTTTTATGTAATATTACTACGTTTTAATATAAATTGAAATGTGATTGTAATAATAAATTTGAAAACGGTTTTTTTTTTTTTTTTTTTTAAAATGTTTCAGGTTGAAATTTTTTTTAAACAAGTAGAATAAATTGTACATAGTGAATAGATTATTTAAAAAAAAATAACATGTAGTGCTGTTGTTAAGTTTTTATCAAGTCGCAAAAACGTTATTGTTTGTTCGTCTTTGCATTTTTGGCGGTTATTATTTTATCATAAGTAAAAGTATTTGAATTATTATTATTATTGTAATTTAATAAATAAAAAATGTATTAAAAGTTTTTGCAAAATTCGATCGTTTCATTTGTAAAAGTGTTTTTTGAAAAAAAGTTGAATTTTGATTAGACATCGCTTGAATAAAAAAAAACCGTTAGAAAACTGTTTCAAATGAAAAAAAGAAAATGGCAGTTTTAGGTTTCCTAGCAATAATTTGAAAACAAAACAAAAATGGCGGAATCAATCGTGTACAAATCCAAAGTTGACAAACAATTCATGTGAACAACAATAATATCTTTTACTGATTTTTGCATTTATCACACATTTAATATTAAGTAAAGTATATTAAATCAAATGGTAAGAAAATAAAAAAAGATATTTATCAATTTTATACAATTTTATTATGTACTATTAAGTCGAATCTTTTTTATTTAACGATAAGAAAATTTTTTCTGGCTTTGATTAAGTTCAGGTAAAAAGAAAAAAAGTCGGAAAGAATTTACACTAAAAAACCTGTTTCTTATATAAAATAATTTAATATCTCTTGTTTCGTTATAAACTTACCATTCGTTTATTTAAAAATTTTTATTTTTTAAATTAATTTTAGGCATCCAAAGATATTAAGAACATGAAGAAATACTTCAACAATGATTATTTTAATTTAAATTTTTAAATTTGTAAGTATAATTATTTATTTATAAAATAATTAATTCATAATTGACAAAAGAGAAAAAAAAGTTTTTTAAATTTCTATGTAATTTTTTTTAGTTTTGAGTTTAAAAAAAAATGAAAAAGCAAAACTATGGACTTTTATCGAACCAGTACTGTTGTCGTTGCAAATTGGAAAATGAATATCCATTTAAAAAGAAATATAATTTCAGAGAATTTCCAACAGCAGATAAATGTACCTGTTGTACCTGCAAAAATCAGAAAAAGAATATAATCGAATATTATTGTGATGATGATAATGGAAAAATAGATGATCAAACATTGAATTCTTTTTTAGGTGAAAATCAATTTATTATTTTTTAAATATTCATACTGAAATTATTCGATAAGTAAGTTGAGTTTCTCAGCTTTGATATTTTCTTTTAGCTTTAAGGCAAAAAGCTTGTAGATTCATAAATTCAGAATCAGATTATTCTTCTAATGCAGACAATATTAATTTTTGCCATTGTCAAAATCAAATATTAAAATCAGAAGAAAGCCCAGTGAAAAAAATGCAGCAAATTATTAATTATTCTCCTAATTCGCAATTTTTAAAGAAAATGAAAAGTCCCGAGTGGAACAACTCGCAGGAAAATTCAAAGCGAAGAAATCCTGTGCCAAATTCAAATGATACAGTTCCAAGGATGTATGAGGTATTACAATATTATTGTATTATTATGTAATTAAAATTAATTTTTATTTAATGGGATGTTTTTTTTTTTTTAAGGAATGTGTTGAAAAATCCAATGAAATAGTATCTCTACTGCAGAAAATAAGTAAACTTAAATCACCTGTTAATAGTCAAACAAATAACGAATGCAAGCCATGTACTTGTCACGAAGATGAAGAAGAAAGTGAAGGAGAGGAAAGAATGGGAGAGGATAGAATGGGAGAACGAAAGTTTGATCTAAATTCGTTCGTTGACACGTGTAAAAATTTTGTAGAAGAATTGAAAATAATTGTTGAAAATATGTTGAGTCGACAAATTGTTGATGATCAAGATGTAGACGAATATTATGATGATGGTCAGAACATGGCAGAAAAACAACTCAGAAAAGGATCAGGAAAATATCAACATATTTCAAGATCAAAAAAAAGAGTAAAGTGTAGAGGAAGAAATAAAAGGAAAGCGGATGAACCGGAAAAAAGTTCTCAGGAAAATTTCGATCCCAATTTAAAACAACCTCAGGAAAATTTTGAACCTAAATTAAAACAGCCTCATGAAAATTCGTGTGAAAGATGTTGGAGGTGCGTTATTGTTTTACTTTTACTTTACACTGTGTTCTGAATATTTAAAAATACTTTTTTTTTTCGACTAAACTTTATACCAAACAGAACAATTCTTCTAGATATGCTTCTCCAGCTAGATCCCCTGTTAATAAACCGGATCAAAGGTACGATCCAAACTTTCGGAAAGCTCATTCTGCTCACGAATTAACGTCCAGCGAAACTGACAAAGATGATCGAATTTATGATGCTGATGAAAATAATCCACCTTTGAGATACGAACAACCAATGGTAAGTTGCCAAAGCACAAAACCTATAAGAATATAATATCCCATGCCAAAACCGATTAATCAAACAAGCACTTTTAAGATGAGAGAAAAATTACCCCAACATGAAGCCCCTCAAATGAGATCGCCTCCTGTGAAAAGTCCACCTCCTGTTAGAAATTATAGTCAAGGAAAATACGCTAGTCCAGAATATTCAAATAGAGGAAGGTCGCCAAAGAAAAAAATAACTTCTCCAGGTTACAATTTTTTTTTTTTTTGTTTGACATTGATGAAGTTTGAATGAGTACTTATTTGAAAGGATTATTTATAAACAGATTCCGATCAATTTCCCGTAATTGACGATTGGGAAACTACAGAATATATGCGAATGCCACATGGAGGATATCCCGAGGAAAGAAGAGATTTTTACAATTATCCACCTGAAAGAGGAAGGGAAGTTTATGCTGCGCCGTCCGAAAGAGGAAGAGAAACGTATCCTGTAACGACTGCAAGAAGAAGAAAAGCGTATAATGCTCCGCCCGTAAGAGGAAGAGAAATTTATGTTCCTCCTCCCGAAAGAGGAAGAGAAACTTATCCTATGACGACGGAAAAAAGAAGAGAAGTTTACGTTCCCGAAAGAGGAAGGGAAACTTATGTCGTGCCGCCGGGAAGAGAATTTTATGCAGGTTTATTTGAACACAATATTTTGGTGGCTTAGTTAAATTATTGGGAATCCTACGTACTAGCACTAATCGAATTGGCATTACAGGAGGTCCGGATAATATACGTTCACCGCCCTATCAAAGTTTAAGGGCAACACCAAGAAGTCCATCTTATATGAATGATTGGGAGAGTACAAACTATAAGGAAATTTATGATAATATTAAAATACTTAATGAAAGCGGATTTCCTCCACAAACGCCCTCACGCTTTAACAATGCTTTTATAAATGCTCCGCCTGTAAGAACTCGATCATCAAGTTCGGTAAATGCAAGGAAAAAAAATAAAACATCCAGTGGAAAAAGACCTAAAACAGCAGTTAATAGACAAGCACCACCAAGCGCGAAAAGTGCTAAAACTGCCGCCCCCTATCCAAAAGGAAAAAGTTTCAGTCGTTGTGAATGTCAAAAAGTAATGGACCAAGTGAGACAAATAAGTTCTGAAGAGGAAAACTCCGGGAAAAAATTGTGTTGCCAATGTCGCAGACGATTGGAAGAGCAGTGCATTCAACTTTCCGACGTTCAATCCGGTGTAAATTCATCACCTCGCGATAGATCTGTCAGTTTTCAACATTTGGCATCAGCTGACAAACGTCCATGCAATCCAGATAATGAACGGAGACGAAGTCAGAGCAGTTACACGTCTCGTAGAGATGAACCTCCCCATAATGATGCTGTACCTGGTAAATATACAAAAATTTCAATAATTATCTAACGCGATTCCAAATATTAGGTTTTTATTAGATATTGTTGTTGTCCTTCAGGTAAAAATTCACCCGACGACCAAGCACGAAGACGTTTCGAAGCAAGAGAATATGCAAAATATTATAGAAACAGCGAAGAACAAAACGTGCCATATAAGCCCAATCAATCTTTTCCGATAGATCCTTTGAAAAAAGAAAGTCCTAGAAGACGGTATCAATCTTATAACGTTCAAGTTGCTCCCAAACAATATTCTGTGTTTTACATGACGAAAGATCAAAATAGTAAAGGGAATGAAGTAGAAGTACTCATTGAAGAATTGACGGAAAAAAACAAAGATGACAAACCAGGTAGTAGATATAAAACCCTCTTAAACGAAAAAGTATTAGTCAGTGACGTCACGAAAATAATTTTCAGGGATTTAGTTTCTCCATTGTCAAAAAAAAAAAAAAATTTAAAAATGAGTTTTGTATAAGGGATGATTTTCCTCGTTTTTAAAAAATTTTATTATTTTTCTTTTTACCGTAATTCCAGAATCTAAAGTAGAAGCCGTTAAAAGTAAAATGAAAAGAATTCAAGAACGTCCACGGGATTCTATGGCTCTCAGGTTTCAAAAAGGCGTAGCAGAATCGGAAAAAATCCCAGAAACCGGACGAATTTTTTATTTTTAATCATTTTTTTTTTTTTTTAATTTTACGACAAAACCGGAATCGCACAACACACAAACACAAGGGTAAAAAGACACACGATACGCATATCACGCACGAATCATACGCATTCACACGCAAACACAACAAGAGATAAAAAGGGAGAAAGAAAGAGAGGGAAAAAAAAAAAAAAAACGTTAGTCGAAGCGTAAAAAAAAAAAAAAGAAAAAAAAATTAAACTTTTATTAATATAAATCGGTTTTAATTTCCGGTACGACGTAAAAACAACAAAAAAAAAGGAAAAGGAAAAGAAAAAGAAAAGCGCGGGCAAAAAAAAAAAAAAAAAAAAAAATTCATCTCGTAATAATTTTACGTTTAACAAAACAAACAGATTTTTAGATATATATTATTTTTTATATAGAAATTTTTTTTTTTTATTTATTTATTTTTACGAAAAAAAAAAAAAAATGAAATTGTTATTTTTATAAATTATATTATTTATTAAATTTTATGTAATTTATTATTCGATATATTTATATATATATATATATATATATATATATTTATTAACGGACAAAAAAAAAAAAAAAATCATACGTGTTATTGTTTAAATGCACGTGCACAAATTTTTAATTAAAATTTTTATTTATTTATTTATCGAGTTGAATTTTAAAAAAAAATCTTAAGAATACATAAAAATTTTTTTTGCTGTGATTAAATTTTTTAAATAGAGATTTTGCTATAATTTAATGATATTTTAAACGCACTGCTTTGAACTTTTTTATATAAATTTAAAATTAAAATTTATTTAGTAAATATCGATCAGGGTAGCCATTTTTATTTAATTTTTTTTGTTTTATTATTATTATTTTTATTTTTATTAATTAATTTATTTTTATTTATTTATTATCACGAATACGGGTTTTAAAAAAATAGAAAAAAAAAAGTTTAAAATAATTTATTTACGCATTTTTATTTAATACGCAATTGTAATATTTATATATATATGAGTAATTGTTATTTAATATTCAATCATGTATTTATTTATTTATTTATTTAATTTAACGTAATCGTTATTATTATTAATAATTACTACTACAATTAATATTATTATTATTATTTATGTAACATTTAAAATAATTTAAAAGAAATATGTTTATATAATTATTGTTGTTGTTTGTTTGTTTGTTTGTTTTTTTTTTTAGTCATTTCAATCGATGTCTAATTTTTTAAACGAACCATTGAGACCGAAACAATCACCGGAATTTTGTGAATTTGAATCTCTTTTACTTTCGTCAACAACGAGGGATTCAATATTTTTAAGATAAGGTTCGTAAGCTGTCATCAATTGATATAATTTATCTAAAAAAAATGTTTAATTATTATTATTATTATCATTTTCAGGTTTTATCTCAATATGATGATGATGATCATTTACCATTTAATTCTTGTAACGATTCAGCTTCGCCACCATAATCTTTCGGCAGAGATTTTTTCGGTAAGAATTTATAAAATTTTTCCATATCGTCTTTCATGTGTATAAAAATCTATCGGGGAAAAAAAAATTAATTAATTAATTAATTAATTAACGACGACTCGTAAATAATAATGATAATAATAATTTATCGTTTTTTCGTTTTTGTTTGTAAGAAATTAAAAAATTATTATTTTAATATACACGGTCGAAAAATGTCGAAACTTGATGATTTTATTTAACACTTTTGTTTGAATAATTTTACGTTTCATTTCATTTTATCATTAGGTAATTATTCATTAATTGATATTATTATTATTATTATAATTTTATCCATGTGTAGAAAATTTCATCGTTTCCGTAACAATAATAATAATAATAAAAAAGGGGAAAACAATTACGAATAGTTAAAAATTTTTTTTTTTTTTTTACGACTTCGCATTGTAATAATAAATGTTGTTGTTATTATTATTATTTATCGTTTTATTATATTTTACGTATACGAGTATAGAGTTATGAGAATAATAATAATAATAATGGTAAATTTACCGTTTTGCTTAAATTATCATCGACGAATGGTTTTATTAACATTTGAATTTGTTGTATTAAAGGTGATGCATTGATGACGTGTATTTGTTTCAAAACAAACGGCAAAGCTTTTTGAACGTAAATCATGGATTTTTTAAGTGCGCCCAAATTTGTTTTTAAAACGTGTGCGACGACGGAATTTTTCATATCCAAAACGAGTACGTTTCCTTTTTCTTGTGGAAAACAATGAACTGGAAAATACAACAAAACGTAAGTTTATTTATTTATTTTTAAATAACGAAAACAATGGAAACAACAACATCAAAAAAAAAAAAAAAAGTTTTTTAAATTATAACTCCGCGAGCTAAAAAAAAAGAAAATTTACGTAATTCAAATTTATATATATATAAACGTTTAGGTAATTGTTCTTAAAAAATTATTATTTATTGTTGTTGTTTTTGTTGTTAAGAAAGTTTTTTTTTTATTAACTAAATCGCTCCAGTAATTTTTTTTTTTTTTTACGAACGTGATACGAATTACAAAAAAACCGCAAAATTTAATTCGATTATTGGGTAAATCGTAACCGCGACGGATTTAAATGTCGCAAAAATAATAATAATAATAATGTGTAATAAGGTGATTGAAAATTTTTAAACAAATCGATCGATCGATCGATTACCTAAAACGTCGATTGATAAACTGGCAACTTTCATGGCTTCTAAAAAATTATAATTTGTTGCATCGGGTTCTATGCAATCGACAAAAATTGCATTGTAACCTTCTGGAGTTGCATATCTCAATGGTGATATTCTCCTGGAATTAAAAATTAAATTTTATTATTATTATTATTATTGACAAAGGTAGTAAGTTCAAAACCGTTCGTTACTTTCGATTCGATTTAATTATTCACATTCGATAAAAAAAAAAAAAAAAAAGAAAAAAAGGAAAGAAATTTTATCGCGATTAATTTATTACTCTCGAACCTTAACGAAATAATAATAATAATAGTTGTTCATACTTCTGTCTCTTTCTCTCTCTATGTATCTTCAAAACTAAAATAAATGTGCGGGTGTGAGTGCGTGAGCGTGCGTTTTTTTTGTGCGTAAAGAGCCTGATAAAGTTTATACGTATGTATGCGAGTATATATATCATGGAGTAAATAATTAATTTTGTTTATTTCAAAAAGTATTAATTAATAAAATTTAATTAGTTGAAAAAGGTTAAAATCGAAACAGTTTTTAATTAAATTTAAAATCGAAAAATAATTTACGTTATTTTTTGATAATTATCGAATCCAAATATATATATATTTATACGGAAAATTTTATAATAAATACAAAAACATTAAGATTTTGTCGTGAGAGAGAGTGAGATAGAGAGATAGAGAGAGAGAGAGAGTTTATTATGACGACACGGGGTCTCACGCACAGTACGAAAATTACTTAAATTGTGTAATTTTTTTTTTTGTGTCACTAAAATAAAAAAAAAAAAAAAAAAAAAAGAAAACGCCTTAAGAACTGTTTCGTCGGCAATAATTGACCAATACGCGTGTAATTAGATAAATAATGGTGACCGGTAATAGTAATAATAATAATAGTAACAAGAGTAATAAAAGTTTAAATTTTTTTCTCTCTCTCTCTCTCTCACACGAAATAGGTTTCTTTTTAAATGTTTTTGTAATAAAAAAAAAAAAAAAGAAAGAAGGAAAGTCATTCATAACTTACGTTATTTTTCTAGCCAATTGCATTTCTTTCGACGAAATCGATCTGTTTGAAAACATTTCGGGTGCGTGAGTTCTTATTGTAAAATAAGAATCAATTTTAAATTTTGTTTGTTCCACGCTGTTGGAACAACTGTGCAAAAGAGTTAATAACAATTGATCCGTTACATTTTCCGGCAAATGCGGTTGTTTCGAATACCATTTTTTCAATGCGTCAAGTTCTTCGGATTGATTTTTTTTCCAATTTTCAAAATCTGATTCGTTGAACACTTGAGTCAACGATAATCGTCTCTCTAATTTTCTTTCATCGTTCTTCGTCATTAATATTTTCATTTTTTCCCGTTCTTTTACGAGAACGTCGTCGACGGGGTGAGGACGATTGAGTTCTTTCGTCAAAGACATATTATTTCTATTTCTCTGAAATTTATTATTATTATTATTATTAATAAAATGCGTCTCGTGAAAAATGCATCGCACATTCATTCATTCATTCATTCATTAATTCATTTTATTTCAATGTTTTAATTTTAACGTGAATGGGAGGGTGGTGAAGTTGTCGTCGTCGTCGACGTTT
>NW_002987849.1:70379-72281 GCF_000006295.1 Pediculus humanus corporis | reverse complement strand
TAAAACACGGTTGTGTGTGTGTGTGTGCGCGTGTGCGTGTGCGTGTGCATGTATGTATAAATTTATTCATTGATGTTGATGTAATTAAAATGTTTGTTGCCGTTATTTATTGAGTTCGTGGCAATGCCGTTGTCAAGGAGTTTAGAAAAAAAAAAAAAAACAAGTTGCGATGAAATTTTTTTTTTATAAGAGCATTTATCATTTCGTAATTTTTTATTTTTATTTCATTTACATAAGTACGGTAGCGTATTTAATAATAATAATAATAATGATAATAATGATAATATTAAAGTTAATTTCTTTTTTATTTGTTCAACTTTAAACGTAAATATAAATGTTAATCGCGAGGTTAATGAAAAATTTTATTTTTTTTATTTTAGGAAGTCGTTACTCGACCTTAAATTTGCGTAATTTATCATTATTATTATTATGGCAATTAATTTTTTTTTTTCTTTTCGGCCCCGTTATTTTCCGCGTTCGATGAAATTACGCGCGCGTTTTTCCTTTGACACAAAAAAATGAAAAAAAATGAAAACTTTTTTGTTATTATGATTCGATCGGTATAACCTCATTTCCTTTTTGACATTTTTTTATTTATTCTATGACTTATTTTCTAAAGAAAGAGAGAGAGAGAAAGAGAAATTTTTCGTCATGGTAACATATTTGAATTTTATCAACGTTTTATTTTAAATAAGAGGAAGTAATGATGTTGATGGTAACATAATCTTTAAAGACAAGAGAAAGAGAGAGAGAGAGAGACTTTGTAAAATCCTACGACGAGGATGATGATGATGATGATGATGATGAAAAGATTAAGAAAACATTGTTAAACGTTTATTTACGTTTAATAATAATAATAATAACCGTTAAATAACATAAAACGTGAGGATTAAAAAAAAAATTTATAAACGTGATTAAGTTCGTAGGATTAAATATAAATTTTTTTTTTTTTTTTTTTTTTTACATCGAAATCGAATTTTTTTTTTTTAAATTGAAATTCGATAAGGTGAGGGGGTGAGGGGGGGAGGTGGAAAAATTTTTTATAAATAAATAAATCTCAACGAATCGATTATTATTATTATTATTATTATTATTATTAATATTTTTTTAACAAGCGTTTGAGAAAGATCACCTGGAGGAGTAACGTGAAAAAAATTTTTTTTTTTTTTTATTGACATTTTTGACAGGCGATTGACACAACACGTTACAATAATTTTAAATTATAATTATGGTGTGTAAAAAAACGTAACGTTTCGTTATGTATGAAAAAAAAAAAAAAAAATTTACAATTACTGTCATTATTATTATTATTATCATTATTATTAATATAATAATTATTTAATTGTGCAACTGAGAAGTAGAGCAAAAGTTAGGCAAACCCCCTTTTTTTTTTTACAAAACCGCGTACGAGAAAATTAATTAATGAATATTTATTATTAATAAAAAAAAAAAAAAAGGAAAATTTTTTGCTGTCGGATGTTTGCCTGTCTGTTTGTCTGTTTGTTTGTCTGTTTGTTTGTCGTACCTTTTTCTACCGCAACGGTCATTTAAAAAAAAAATAATTAACGTACAAAAAACTCGATGTAAAAAAAAATGAATGAATGAATGAATGAGAGGGAAACGTCGACACGTAAACGATGATTTTTTTAAAAAAACGATAAAAATAATTTTTTTTATTAACTCGTTATTAAAACGAATAATAATAATAATAATAATAATTTATTTATTTATTAATAATAATAATAATAATAATAATAATAATAATAATAATAATAATAATAATAATAATAATAACAACTTACCCAAAACAGAACAAAAAAAAATTAAACAAAAAATCGAAATCGAAAATTTAAAAAAAATGAAATTAAATTAAAAAATGAAAATTTCCGCGGGTTTTTTTTT
>NW_002987849.1:35713-68213 GCF_000006295.1 Pediculus humanus corporis | reverse complement strand
TTTATTGATTTTTATTGATTAAAAAAAAAAAAAATTATTATTGATAATGATAATAATAATAATACGAAGTTATTGGATTTGGTAAAAAAAAAAATTATTCGCGTTGGAAAAGTTTTTTTTTTTTTTAAAAAAAAAAGAAAATTTGTTGCCACGTCGAATATTGAAACGCGATGTGAAATATTTCGTTAAAAAATTTTTTCGTCAAATTTCATTCGAGGGTAGGGGTAGGGGGTGGCGGCGTTGGGGGTAGGAGGAGGTTTATACGAAAGAAACAAGGCGTGAAATCATTTTTTTCCCCCCTCCCCATCCTCCCCACGTTTTTTTTTTTTTTTTTTTTTTTTTTTTTAGGGAAAATCTGCGGTTGACGTTTTGGTTGGGAGTTAAAACGAGGGAGGGAAACGTAGGAAAAATGGAAACATATGGGATATGGGAGGTCATACGGGGAAGGGGCGGGGGCGGGGGAGGTAGGGAGTTAAAATGAAAATTTGTGCACGATGAAATGGAATGTTTAATTTTCGAACAAGGGGAATTTATTTTTACCTATATTGAAAATGAAATTTTTTTTTTTTTATTTACCCCTTTAAATCTTATGATATCGTGTGCGTGAATGCGTCGTATATGTGCGTGTGTGCGTGCGTGCGTGTGCGTGTGTGGCACAGTTGGTTCAAACTTGAAATCGATGTTTCTTCTTTAATTTTTTTTATTTATTTTCGATTTGTTAAAAAATTATAAAAAAACCGTAAAATATTATTAAAATCTATAGGAACGTTTAATTTTTTTATATTTTTTTATGGGGAATTCCCTTTCGTAAGGGTAACGCACACGCACACACACACACACACACACACATCAACATTTATATTAAAATATCAATTTTTTTAATATCTTTTCACTTTCACATATATATATATATATATTTAAATAAAATTAATTTTTTTTTATAAAAGGAATCGATTGATTGATTGATGATTGATTTTATCGATTTCGATGCGTGAAAAAAAAAAATAATAATAATAATTACGCAATAATCAATAATCGTCAATTTTATTTTATTTTTTTTTATTAAATTCAGGTTCGTTTTTTAATTTTTTTTTTTTTTATACGTGTCGCAATAATGCAATAAAAAAAAAAAAAATTTTTTTTTAATAATAATTGTTTATAGCAGACGAAATATAAAATTATAATATTTTTTTGCAAAGAAAAATGTCGCCGTTATAATAATAATAATAATATTATGTCCTCGTCGTCGTGTTGTCGATTTTTTTAAGATGTCACTCATATGTAACAAAAAAAAAACAAGTTTGTCGTTGTTGTTACGTGTTTATGTATGTTTTTGTGTTTTTGTGTTTTTTGTTTTGGCATTTTGTTTTTTTATCGTTTTGTTACTATCATTTATAAAAAACAGAAAATTTCGAAATCGTCGTTGATATGCAAAAAAAAAAAAAAGCAAAAATTAAAAATATTTCGTTGTGATGACGTAATCGATTCTAAGTCGAAAGAAAGAAAAACCGTCGTTTTTTTCTTTACTCCCCTCTTCTCTTCCCCCCTCCCCCCACAAAAAAAAAAGAAAATTTTTTTTTCCACTCTTTTGCGGTATAAATAAATTCTGGAGAATATAGCTCAAAAGATTAGGTTCCCGTATTTTTTTTTTTTTTGGTTTTTTGTTTTTCCAGCAGCTTGATGCTTACTTACTTAAAAGCCATCTTTTCTTTTTTTTTTGTTTTTCGTAAATATATATATACTAAATATCAAAAGGTTTAGAAAATTTTGTTTAAACAAAAAGAAAAGAAAAGAAAAGGAAAGAACAAAAGAAAAAATGCATGAGAAATTTTTCCTACATAAAGAAAATTTATGCTCTAATTACAAATAATATTAAATTTGGATTGGTGGAGGGGGAGAAGTGTTTACGTCACGGATGAAATTGATAAGACGTTCTGAAATTCGTAAAATAAGTTTTTGATAACGAGAAATATGGAAAACTATTGGAAAATCGTGTAGGAAAATTATATGTAAAATAAACGTGGTTAAAAAAACCGGCGTGCCGGTTATTATAAACGTTTAATTTTTTTTTTTTTAAAAGCAGACGACATTTATTATTAACACGATATGTGAAACATAACAATGACGTAAAAAAAAAAAAATTTATTGTTATCGTTAATAATAATAACAAAATTTTATCGGATTTTGTTTGGGGAGGGAGGTAAAAATCGAAAAAGGGTTTTTAAAAAAAAAAATAAATAAATATTTTAAAATGATTTTTTTTTGGGGGTGAGTGCGGTGGGGGTGGGGTTAGAGGGGGTGAAAACGGGGAGTCAAATCGAGTTGGAAAAAAAATAAAAATAAAATTTATTTAAAAAGTGCGAGAATAAAAAAAAAAATTATATATATACGGACATGGAAAAACGTTACGTTTATTAATTAATAAATTTAAAATATATATAAAAAAAAATAAATGTCAGTCGGTTGTTGTATACCGGAAAACAAACAAAACAACCAAACAAACAAACGACTGAAAAAGTCAATTTTCGATTTGAAGTAGTTAAAAAAAAAATTTTTTTTTTTTTATTCAAGCACCGAAAATTTTTATATAAGTATTAATATAAAACGTTATTAATAAAGCGTAGGTTTCGACTTTTTTTTTTTGTCGTGGAAGGAGAAAGAGATAGAGGGGGGTGGAGGGAGGAGGGGGAGAATAAAAACAAACCTCAATAACTTTTTTTTTTTTTTTTTTTTTTTTGAGTTTTTCAACCTTCCACTCAACTTGTGATGGATAAGTTCGATGAAGTTTTATAGGTTTTTCTCAAGTATTATGATGCATTAAAAATCAATAGATTTTCTCCTTCCTCCCCCCCAAAAAAAAAAAAAATTTTTTTTATTTTTTTGGTTTTGTTTTCAAATTGTTGCAAAGACAGAAAAATTCGAAGTGAGGGAGAATGGGGGGAAGTGAGAAAAGGAAAGAGAAAGAGCGAGGAAAATTAATAAGACGAGGAAAAGCCCTTCTTACCTTTGATATAATTTAAAATGGTGGTTAAATTAAATAAAATTTTCTAGAAAATGATAACGGATATTTATCTTTGCTATTATTATTATTATTATTATTGATTTGGAAAATAATTTTTTTATTAAAATTTTATTTTTTAATTAATTAATTTTCAATGAGTTATGCGCGTGTGCGAACGAATTTAAACTCTCCACTAATTTTTTTTTTAGTTTTTATTTTTCACCTTTGACTTTTTCTATCTCTCTCTGTCTTTCTCTCTCTGTCTTTCTCTCTCTCTCTCTCTCTCTTTTGTTCTTTTGTCTTCTGTTAAATTTTTATTTCTTTCTCGTCTTTTTCGTTTTACAACATTTAAAAAATCGATCTATCATTTATTTATTTATTTTTTCTAAATTGATGTCGTCTGCTAATATTTTCATGGTATTTTCCGTGTAAAAGAAAAAAACATTTCAAATAAAAAAATGGCGATAATAATAATAATAAGTCAAAATTTTGTCAAATAAAAATTTTTTATTTAAAAAAAAAAAAAAAAAAATGAATTCTATAAATTTAACTATAAACTCTTTAAAAATTTGCGTTAATAAAATTAATAAATATACAATTTTCAAAACAAACAAACAAAAAAACAAAACACAAAAAACCTTTTATTATTATTATTATTATTAATCATCTTTCTAAACTCACCCTCGTCGCGGAGGGAAGGTTAATACGAAAAAGATATCGGTTTATTAAACGTAATCACTAATAATAATTATTTTTTTATTTTTTTTCGCGTCACGTGTTTTTTTTTTTTATTAAATGCGACGATTTTCCCTCCCTCCCTTCCCTTTATTTTCCGTTTTCGCGACAAAATTTTCCACACGTTTACCCTCGGACACTTTTCCCAAACGTAGGGGGGGTGGCGCGTACGGGCGCGTCACGTTGCAAAAAATTAAATAAAAATTGTTTTAACGAAAATATTTCGTCACATGAAAACATCTTCGACGGTCGTTAATGTTTTCCTATTGTTTACAGCCACGGCATCATCTTTAAACGTGACCATTTTTTCTTTTGTTTTTTCATTAGATATAACCATCTGGTCTCCCAGACGATGATTATTCGGTCTAAGAATGCTGGCAGCCGATGAGGGTCTGATAACAGCTTGAGGCGGCGGTGGAATTATAACCACGTCCGTGACAATGCCGGCCAAATTGAATTCGCTGACGCTTCGTGGTACAAAATATTCCAAGGCTTCGTTACTACTCGATGATTTGATGAGGGAACTTCCGGAACATCGAGTCGCGGATCTTCTTTGAAATTCGTTCACCCGTATGTGTCCTCCTTTATCATCATCTCTGCTACGTCTGGGTAAGGTGTGCGTTTGTAATATTTTATTCGGTTGTTTCAATATGGGCACGATATTTTTTTTCTCCGACGTAAATCCCACGTGATTCCTTTTACTTTCTTCTAGGGCATCGATTTTATTTTGTCAAGACGTGGTCGAGGATACGAATGACATTGATATACCCTCTAAATCGTCTTTTTCCTCCATTCCGTCGTTGATGACTCCGAAAAATTTTGTCATTTTTTTCAACGTCACGACCGCTTGCTCTTGAACTAAATTAAAACACATGGCTATCATCGCCATGCCGATTAATAAATAACTGCTTGCTATTGCCACGGAAATGATTTCACCGCTCACGGAAGACTTTTTTGTAAGGTTCACGTTGTGATTCAAACCCGGCATGAGATCTCCGAAACCGATCGTGCTCAAACTGGCGAAACAAAAAAACGAACTTTCAAGGTATGTCCAATTTTCAATCGTGTGAAAAAGATAAGCTCCCCCGCATATATATAATAATATTATAATAAAACAAAACGAAATGGGAACTTTAACTATTATGTTATGGGGGCAAACGTGTTTCAAAGTGCACACTTCCGTCGCTGAATCGTAAATCCCCGTCGCTCTGATATCTTTCATCATGTCATCCGTGCTCCCCGTCGTGAGTGGGATTTTACCATCAGGGATATTATTATGTTTTATATGACCGTAAGTCGCAGCATTTAAAAAAGTCCTTTCCGTTTTATTATTGCTGCTGCTACCACCGCCACCCCCACCGCCACTACCACCACCTCCGCTACTACTATTACACTTTTTACTTTTGCTCTGTTTTTTATTATTATCTGAATTTTTAGATTTTTTCCTTAGTCCGACGCAAAATATTTTAGCGTATAACGTTCGGAAATATCGTGATAGGATTTCTCCGATCGTCGACAAATAAATAAGCATGAGAGGAATTCCAATTAACGCGTATAATATTGTTGTGAGTTTTCCCCAAGGCGTTCTCGGTGCTACGCTTCCATAACCTGAAAAATAAAATATTATTGTTTAGTAATAATAATAATAATGTGCGAGAATGAAAAGGTTGTAGTTTCCGTGAAAGAGTGTGTGGGGCGGGAGTGAGAGAGAGAGAGAGTAAGGGAAAAACAAAAGCGTGAAAATTTTCTCCCGGAAAAATTTTTTTAAAAAAATTATGGAAAGGGGAAAAGGGAAAAATGACTACTACTGAACGAAAAATGTCATTAAAGGAAGAATTCAAAGGTCAAAAAAGGATAACAAAAAGGAAATATAAAAAGAGGAAAACTAAAATGAAAATCTCGAGCGTATTTTCCAACGAATTAAATTGTTGGTGATGACGGGTGCGAAAGAAAAAAAAAAAAAAACCAAAAAATTTTTTTTTTATTACGTTTTATTTTTTTTGTAATATTGGCCACCCTGATAATTCGAATCGATTCGTTTTTATTAGGAATAAAAAGAAAACCGAAACGCGGATTTGATTTTATTTACGTCGTTTACACGCGTTTCCTTTTTATTATAAATAAATAAAAATTTTCCTGGTTTTTTTTTTTTTTTTGTTTGAAAACTTTTTCCGGCGCGCGCGATAAAAGTTTCGTTGTTAAAAAAAAAAAAAAAGACACTTGGAAAAATGTTTTTTAAAAGGTTAGGACGATGGTAATAGATGGTGAAAATTATGGGGCGTGGGGGGGGGCGGGGAGGGTTTAAATTGTACGCTATTAAAGTTAAAATTTTTTAACAAAGGAAAAAAAAAAAAAAAATTTTTTTAAGACGGAAATAAATAAAAAGTTTTTTTTTTTTTTTTTTTTTTTTTTTTTTTATCCGGAAAAGAAAAGGGAAAAAGGAAAAATTTGTCGGGTCCCCAACCTGAAAAGGTTTTCTTTCAAAAAAATTTCCGGTTTTAAAAAAAAAAAAAAAAAAAAGGAAGTCAAAATCTAGTTGCGGTCTCGTAGGGAAAATTCAACGGCAATTTGATGTCGTGATGACTTTTGATATTTTTTTATTTTTATTTTTCACGTCATTTTTTTTTTCTTCCATGTTTGGTTTTTTTCTTTTTTTTTTTTTTTTTTTTTTTTTTTAATCTTTAAAAATTACTACGAAAAATAAAATAAAATAAAATTTTATTCGAAAAGATTTTTCTAGAAAAAAATAAAAAAATGTAAAATTGCGACGCGTAAAAAATAAAAATAAAAAAAATCGTTCGAAACGATGACAAAATTAATAATAATAATAATAATAAAACGGAAAATCGATTAAAAAAAAATATAAGTATGAAAGTTTATTTTATTATTTGACCTTTGAACTTTTGTAAAAAAATTTTCCGCGAAATTGAGATTTTTTTTTTTACTTTATTGTAATCGGAAATGATAATTTATTAGAAATTATTTTACCGAAAAATGGATTTCGTTTTTTTTTTATTTGTTTTTGGGGGGAGAGGGGAGAAGGAGGGTGGAGCGCATAAATAATATTATTATTATTAAATCGTTTGATTTATTATTTGAAAAGCAACAAGACGATTATAAAATGGGAAATGACGTCAACATGTCGCAATCGTGACTGACGACTGAAAGTTTTGTTCGTTTTTCCTATTTTTATCCATAAATTTATCGTTGGTTTTTTCGTGACAAAGGAAATATATATATATTTTCCTTTTAATAATAAGAACGTTAACCTTTTATTACGACAAAAAAAAATTTTTTTTTTTTTCAAAATACGAAAGGTTTAATCCGCTTAAAAGTTTGATGAAATTAAATTAGACAACAGCTTAAAAACGTTTTACAAAAATTAACGGTTAAAAAAAAAAAAGGAAAAAAGGAAAAATTTTTTTTCTTTTTTTTTTTCCTCTTCCTGCGGTTTTTTTTTAAAAAAAAAAAAAAAAAGAAAACTTCGATTTCTTTTTAAACCCGCATTTTTTTTTTCGGGGGGAAAAAAATTTTTCGAACGAAAGGAGGGGAGGAGGGGAAAGAGAGTAACGTGAAAAAAAAGAAGAACGAACGAAATAAAAACGAAAAAGAGCAATTATTATTATTATTATCATTATCATTATTATTATTATTATTATTATTATCATTATCATTATTATTATTATTATTATTATATTTCCTGAATAAAACCATTAAAAAAAAAAGTGTCACGCAAAAGTAAATAAATGTTACCGATGGGAATAAAAAGAAAAAAAAAAAAACGTCACGTGAATCATTGGAAAAAATAAAAATAAAAAAGAAAATTTATATAAATGCCTGTGTGTGTTTGTATTGTACGCACACACGCACTCACGCACGCATTCACGCACTCACATAGAGAGAGAGAGAGAGAGATGTGTGCCTATAAGTTTAAATCGTTGTAAATTAAAAAAAAAAAAATTTTTATTTTCGAACGGTTTACCGTTTAAATTCGAACCGTGTGCGTGTGCGTGCGTGCGTGCGTGCGTGAATAAACGTATAAATAAATATGTATGCGTATATATTTATTTATACGAAATAAAAATTGATTTAATGCGGTTTTATATTCGTTTGCCTACCACCCATACTCATTTTCAAACCCATTGAATGAATTTTACTTTCCAAACACTTTTTTTTTTTACCTCTCCTTTTTCTCTCTCTCTCTCTTTCCTCTTTTTTTTTCTTTTTCTCTCCCGATTTTTATTTTTTTTTCCAAACCGGTAAAACTGCTAATCTAATATGATTTCTCTGGAGATGGAAAACTTTTTTTTTTTTTTTTTTTTTTTACAAAAGTTTTTAATTATTGATTTTTCTTTTTTTTTTTTTCATTTCCAAGTAGTAATTTCATTATTATTATTATTTTTTTTTTTTTTATTTCGAATTATTAATTATTTTGTATTATTTCGTGGAAGCCGAATAGATTTTTATTTTCCCGTCTCCCCGCCCCCACCGGTCCCCACAATCGTTAAATCGTTTTACGTAATGTAAATAAAAAGAAAAAAAAAGAAAAAAATTATTCGTTCGGGTAATGAAATTTATTATTATTATTATTATTATTATTATTATTATTATTATTATTATTATTATTATTATTATTATTATTATTATTATTATTATTATTATTAATGATTATTATTATTATTAATGATTATTATTATTATTATTATTTATTTATATTTTTTGTTAAATTTACGTAATATTTGTGTGACGTCATCGAGAACGACGACGTAATCGATGTAAATATCATATTAATAATAATAATATCGCGTTTAATTTTAATTAGTCGAATCTTGTCTTCGTTTTGATTATGTATTATCATTACATGATGAGATAAAGCGTGCGTGAATGCGTGAGTGCGTGTGTGCGTGCGTGCGTGCGTAAGTGCGGGTGATTCTATTAACTTGTGTAAAAAATTGAAAAGAGGAAAAAGAAGGAAAAAAAGAGGGGGAGGGGGAAAAAATTTTTCCCTTAACTTTATCAAGTGAGAGAAGTCGTGACCGTTCAAACTTCGAACGTGTTTTGTATAATTTTTATTTGTTTTTTTGAAAAAGTTGGCAGTACTGTTTGGAAGAAGAAAAAAACTCACGTTCGTTTTTTTTTTTTTTATTTATTTATTTCTTAATTGATTTGAAATTTTTTTTTTACGTTAGACACATTTGAAAATGGCGGACGCCGTCAAAAAAAGGAAAATGGAAAAAAACGTAAAAAATTATAATGAGAGTAGTATTATTAAATTTTCGCTTCCGGTTTTTCCTCCTTTCGAAAAAATGAGAGAGATACGGGGGGGAGGGGAGGGGCTTGGGAAAAAATTATTATTATTATTTTCATTTTTCCAGTTTAATTTTTTTTTTTTTTTTCATTTGAAGAAAAACTTTAACTTTTTTTTTTTTCTTGCTGGAAAAAATAATGAAGTAGAATAAAATAAGTGAAGGAATAAAAACAAAAAAAAAAAAAATCCGAAAAATAATGAAAAAGAGAGAGAGAGAGAGTGGGTAGGTGGGTGGTGAAGGGAGGGAGGAGGAGGACGGAGGTGGTAGTGGGAGTGGGGAGGAGTGGCAGGACAGTAGGAAAACAAGTTTTCCTTTGAAAAAAATTTTTCTCTTTTTCCTTTTTTTTTTTTTTTTGTATTTTCAAATTTTCTTTTGTATGTGCTTGGAATGTTTTTTGATGCGTCTTTCATTCTTATTTTCTTCTGCTTTTTTTTTTTCATTATTATTATTATTATTATTATTTTTAGCATTCACAATACAAAACGTCCATCGATGTGAAAAAAAAAAAAAAAAAAAGAATTTCAGCAGTTTTCTTATTCTTCTTATTCTTATTTTTCTCCCTTCCCCTTCCCCCCTCCTTATTCTTTCCCCCCCGCTCTTGTTTTTTTCTTTTTCTTCTTCTCATTTTCACGTTTTTTTTTTTTTTTTTTTAACGAACGAACAAACTTTAGTTTTTATCTCACGACGAAATAAAAAAAAATGGACGTGGAACGAGAATTTTTTTTTTTATTATTTTTCCACGACGATTTTCTCCTCTTCCTCCTTCTCTTCCCCTGCCCCGCCCCTCCCCTCCTCTCTAAAACGATTTCGAAAATATATTTTTAAGTTTGAAAATTATCCGAGTTAGTTTTGTTTGTTTTTCTCTCGCTCAGGTTCGCACATTATTATCATCATCATCATTATTATTATTATTATTACTACTACCATCGGAGTTTAAATTTCATTTTGAAGTTCACGAACGATGAATGACGTCAAACGATGATGATGATGATGACGATGACGATGACTCTTGAATTTAAAAAAAAAAATTTTTTTTCTCGTTTCGTTTTCGTTTGTTTATTGTTTTAACGTTACAAAAATTATTATTATTATTATTATTATTATTATTATTATTATTATTATTATTATTATTATTATTATTATTGAAATTTAACCGTACGAAATGAATATTTGATAGTAGGGTTGGATTTATTAACTCAAAGTCTTGTTTGTTCGTTTGTTTGTTTTTTTAACATTGTTTAAATAGATGTAATGATAAATACGAATGGATTTTCATATTTTGCGACCCTCTGTCGACCCTTTTTTTCTTTCTCTCTCTCTCTCTCTTTCTCTCTCTTCCTCCAGGGGAAAAAAAAATTTTTTTTTTTTGTAAACGTCACGAGAAACGAAGGGAAGTCAGTAAATTTCATAAAACAAAAATGTCGGACATGTTTTTTTTTTTTTTTTTTTTTTTTAAATTTGAATTTACGTTTACGATTTTAATATTAATAATGGAAAAAAAAAAAAAAAGTTTTTCCCGTTTCGTTTTGTTTTCTTTCCATGAACTTTTCGTGAACTTTTCCGATTTACGTTTGATTTGTTATCAATCGTTTTAAATTAAAAAAAACTGGAAATCGATAATAAAAAAAATTAATTTTACGCAAAAAAACAAACAAAAAATAAACATTATGTGTTTACCTTTTGTTTATTTATTGTTTTTAATAATAATAATAATAATAATAATAATAATGATGATGATGATGATGACGATCGCGAACGATTAACCTTGAATCATTGTTTTCATCATCAGACGATTGATTGAAATTGATTAGAATTTTAGACAATAAAAAATTTCTATCGATTTCGTCCGTGAAACGTTCAAAAACGCAATAATAATAATAATAATAATAATAATAATAATAATAATAATAATAATAATAATAATAATAACAGATTTCATAGAATAAAATCCATCGCCGGATTTTCATTTCATTTTTTTGTTTGTTTTTTTAATTTAACAAACATGAAAAAAATGCGTTTGTCTTTCAACCATTACGTTCCGAATTTAAATTATTAATATTTTCCAGTTTTGGAAAATTTTGGAAAATGACAGAAAATTAAAATTTATAATAGAATTGAAACGATTCGGTCAAAAAAAAATTTTTTTTCTTTTAATAAAAAAAAAAAAAGGAAAAACTATTATTATTATTATTATTATTATTATTATTATTATTATCAGTTGTACGGTTTCGCATTTTCCCGCCTTTTTTTTTTAAATTTTCTCCAGTTAAATATTTAACGTCGTTGTCTTTTTTTTTTTATTCGCAAGAAAAAAGAACGCGGAGGGTTGTTAATTAAATATAAATTTCGCAGGTACGCAGCAGCTCCTAATGGTTCTGTTGCTGCTGCTGTTACTGCTGGAAATAAAATTCCAGTTAAAAAAAAAAAATTCAAGTTAAAAAAAGAAAGGAAAATTTAATTTCTTAGTTTTTTTTTTTTTTTTATTTCATTGTTTGCTTATGTCAGTTATTGGTCATTAATTTTTTTTTTTTTCTTTCGCAACATTTTTCGTGACGGCTGGAGAAAAGAAAAAAAAAACTCATTAAAACAATCGACCATCATCGTCTTAACAACACTTTCTTTCACACTCCCCGACCCCCCTCCTCTCCTCACCCCCTTCTTTTTTCAGAATTTAATTTTACGATTATTGCGAAATTTACGATGATGGTAATAATAATAATAATAATAATAATAATAATAATAATAATAATAATAATAATAATAATAATAATAATAATAAACTAATACGACGACTTGAATGAATCGACGGTCGTTTGTACGACGGTGATATTTACCCGTTTGTAGACCGTTAAACGTTTGTGTTTGTTGATATGTTTGTTTAGCTTAGTTGTTGAGTAATATTTCAAGTAATATTTAACATTATTATTATTATTATTATTATTATTATTTTAGAAAGTAATAAAAAAAATATAAAAAAAATTTTTTTTTGACCCGAGACTTGCGTTTTCTCAAAACAACTCCAGGAAAATATTCCAGACATAAAGTTTTTTTTTTTATTTTTATTTCTTTTTGGCAATTTAAATAAATTCGTTTTGATTATTATTATTATTATTATTATTGAGTTCCAGAATATAAAAAATAATAATAATAAAAATGAAAACTTTTGATTCATTAAATTACGGTAAAGTTGAACTTTAAATTTTTCTCCAGCCGATTATATTTTATTTTATTTTATTTTAAGTTTGTTCGTAAAAAAAATTTTTTTTTAAAGAAAAATTTTGTTCGAATTTTCCATTTTCGTCATTTTTTAATCGATATTATTATCATTATTATTATTATTATTATTATTATTTATTTTTATCGATTTTTAATGTTCTACGTAATCGAATCGATCGATCGATTTTTTTTTTTTTTTCAAGTAGATTTTCCATTCATTTTTCAAAGTTTTTCCAAAAATTTAAATCGTTGTAATGTTAATATTGTTATTATTATTATTTTGTATCGAGTGCGGGAATGTTTTTCCAGACGTAACCTTTCGTGGTTTTTCATAACCGGAAAATTTTTAAAAATTGAAACTGAAAAAAAAATTTTCCCGGGTTTTAATAATGATTTTTGCACGGGAATTTTCTTTCAAGGTCACGCATCGTAAATTTTATTCTTATGTAAAAAAAAAAAAAAAATCCGTACCTGGAAAACACTCAAACTCCTTCCTTCTCCCCCCCCGAAAAAAAAAGATGAAGGAAAAAAAAATTATGACTGCAATCCGCGAAATGAATTAATAATAATAATAATAATAATAATAATAATAATAATAATAATAATAATAATAATAATAATAATAGTAATAATAATAATAATAATTTCATTTACATAATTTTAAGAAGAGAAAAAAAAAAGAAGAAAAGTTTTGCGCATTTTTTAAATTTACTTTTTTTTTTGCATTCTAATTTTTTTTTCTTCTTCTTTTAATTTTTTTTCTTCTGCTTTTTTTTTTAAAGTGAGATAATGATAATAATAATAATAATATTTAATGCCGTCTCACCGACACATCCTGTATATTAATTTTTTTCTAAAAGAAATTTGAAATTTTTAACGAGTCTTACAAAAAAAAAATTTTTTTTTGATTTCCCTCAATTATTATTATCATTTTAAATTTTTTTGAATTCGTTTTGTTTAAAAATAATAATAATAATAATAATAATAATAATAAATTAAGGCGTTAAAAACGTTAATTTCATTTCCAGTTCGTGATTTATTAAAAAAAAAAATTAATAATAATAATAATAATAATAATAATGAGTTTTAATTTCACACACCCGGAATTCAAATGATGATCACAACGAACAAACAAAACAAAAGAAACTTTTCCTCCTCCTCCTTCTTCTAATAATAATAATTAATTTCAATTATTGATTAATAATAATAATAATAATAATTCGATTCACGTCAAAATTTATTAATAATAATAATGATGATAATAATAACCAATGAGTAAAATTAATTTTAATAATTAATAATAATAAAAAAAAAAAAAAAAACGACATTTTGAGTTAATATTTTTTTTTTTTTTTGTAATTAATTTATTATAAAATATGGAAGTGACGTCACGTTTGTATTACGTCACACATCACTCAATGATTTCGTGGTGGTGCGCGTTTTCTTTTTTTCTAGAAAATTCTAAAACTTTGACGATTTTCGAATCGTTTTTTGCTATTTCCGTCCGAATCGTTCATTCGTTTGTTGGGTGATTTTTTCTTTTTTTTTTTTTTTGTTTCGGAAAAATTAAACGCGGTCTTTAATAATAATAATAATAATAATAATAGTAATAATAATAATAATGATAATTAATAAATAATATTTATAATAATGATAATTTTTATATATACGTATGGAAAAGTCAGTTGGACGAGAAACTTTTTATTTTTTTTTTTATTCAAAATTCAACCCCCCAGTGATTAATGACCATTTTTCCTTTTTTTTCTATTTCTTTTCTTTTCTCTCTCTCTCTCTCTTTCTTCAAATAATCGTTTTCTTAACCTTTTATTATTATTATTATTATTATTTTATCCGAAGCGTTAAAAACTTTCTTTTTTTTTTTATTGCATTTTTTTTTTTTTTAAACAAAAATTTAAAAATCTTCTTCTTCTCTCATGCTAACTGAATTTTTCTAAGTAATAAATTTAATTTTTTTTTTATTTTGTTTTTTTTTTTTTTTTCAACAGCCGTAAGAGAAAAAAAAGAGAAAGAAAAAAAGGAAAAACTTTTCCTTTTTTTTTATTAACCTTAATTGAATGTTTATTAAGAATAATAATGATAATAATAATAATAATAATAATAATAATAATAATAATTATTATTATTATTATTATTATTATTATTATTATTATAAATTTCACGCGATCAAATTTGAATATTTTAATTAAAAAAAAAAAACCAAACAAAACAAAGAAAAAAAATTTTTTTTTATTTTCATAATCAATAACGTAATTTGATTGATATATTCAATCGATCGATCAATCAATCATTCGTTAAAAATTTTAATTACTTTGATAAAATAATAATAATAATAATAATAATTTTAAAGAAGACACATTTTCGAATGGATTTTTTGTTTAAAACAAATTTATTTACGTTTTAGATTATTAAAAAAAAATTTTTTTAAATCGTAAAACTCATCGTCTTCTGCTGTGAAAAAACACAAAAACAAAATCTCCCCACTCCCCAAAATAATTTTATTTTACATCATCATCATCATTTTTTTTGTTTTTTTTTTTTTACGAGACTAAAATTAATAATAATTTTTTCTTTGATCCTTTCTCCTCCCTATTTCCCATTTTTTTTATTTATTTATTATCATTATCATTATTTTATTTTTGATTGCGATTAAAAAACAAAAGATTAAGGGAAAAACTTAAATATATATAAACAAAATGAAATTTAATCGTAAACGGATTAAAATTGGATTAGATTATTTTCTCATCGTTTTTAAAAAAAAATCAGAAAAAAGAAAAAAATTAATTAATTTAAATATCTTAATAAGATTTGTTTAAAAAAAAAAATGAATTAATTTAAAATGGCGGTTTTAGGTAGGGGTAGGGGAAATGGGGGGAGAGGAGGGGAAAGAGTATTTCGATGTAATAATAATAAATTTATATAAATAAAATTTGAATAGAAAAAAAAAACCAATAATGAATGTTAATAATATGTTAAACGAATGTATGACGTCAGAGGCACACTCGATGAGGAAAAAGAATTGTTTGTTGTTGTGGTTGTTGTTGTTGTGTTGATAAGAATGTACTCACCTATGGTCGTGATAAGAGTTAGAGAATAAAGAAAACTCGAAGCGAAACTCCAATTGTGTTGATGATGAGAGTAATAAACGGCGGAACCGTCACCGGAAACGTCGTTTGTTTTAACGGTAATTTTATCACCGTAATTTTTAAAAGTTTTCACGAGATTTTCTTGAAACTTTAAAACTTCCTGCGTGGCCAACCGAGTCCAATTTTCCTTATATAATATGTTTAAATCTTCCGTTATGCTCCATAATTTTTCAACCGTTTGCAATCGGATATCGTCGTTTGTTATCATTTTTTGTTTTTTATTATCGGGATTCGTGTGATCGGATCCACTTCCTCCTGCCCCACCACCACCACCACTTCCGGTTGTTTTTATTATGGATTTATCCGTGTTTAAATCGAATTGTGTTTTACCAACGAATCCACCCTCGAGTGCCATAAATATAAACGCTCCTAAAACCGTATATGCTAAAACTAATACGAAAACACCGATGCTCGTTATAAATGACGATGAAGATGACGAACAGTAACAGCAACACAGCCTGAAACAAAAAAAATATAATAATGATAATAATAATTTTTTTAAAAGGGGAAGGAATTGGTGGAGAGGGAGGAGGTGTGCGTAAATCAAATATTAACTTTGAAATTTTCGCGTCGTGGGAGGGGAGGGGGAAAGGGATAATTTAAATCTTTTTCAAATCACAATTTTCTTTTTAAACAAACGAATTCAATCATCTACGTCACGACTAATCTTTTTAGTTTTTTTTTTTTACTGTTCCCGCTATTTTCAAGCAGACAATTTGATTGATTTTTTAAATAAATTAATAATAATAATAATAATAAATTTAATTTAAAAAAAGAAAAGTTTTCTCCAGTTAAAAAAATGAAAAAGAAAATTTTCGTGATTTTATTTTTTTAATCGTAATCAAATTATTATTATTATTATTATTATTTTTCATCGTATCAAACGATAATAATAATAATAAATAAAAATAATATGATTAATATAAAAAATATAAAAATCGTGGAATAGGCTGGAACGAAAACGAAAACAAGATAATAATAATTGAAACGCTGTCTTTTTTTTTTTTTGGTTTTGTTTTGGTAAAACCTTAAAATTACAATTTAATCCTTTTTTCTCTCTCTCTCTGTCTCTCTGTCTTTCTCTGTCTTTATTCTCCAAAATGTACACGACATTTTTCCATGACGTTACGTAATTTTTTTTTTTTTTTTTTTTTGATTTAAAAAAACTGGAATCAAAAAAAATTTTTTTTTTTTATCAAAGCATTACACGCTTTGATTCCAAAAAAAAAAATGCGATTTCCGGTTTTTGTTTTTTTTTTTTTTTGTTATTTTAGGGTAATATTATCTGGAAAATTGAAACCTTTTATATTAACAACATTCCATTCGGATTATTATTAATACTATTATCATTATTATTAGTGTTATTTTTATTATTATTAGTATCGTAATTTGTTTTTTTTTTCCGTTCGATGGAATCTGAAAAATTCGAAGAAAGATTTAATTTTCAATTTTTTTTTTATTTTTTCGAAATTAAAATATAAAATGGCGAAGAATAAAAAGAGAGAGGGGGAGTGGTAGGCGGTATTGAGAGGGGGTACGGGTAGGAGGAAGAGGAGGAGAACGGGGAAGGAAGGTAAATCAAAGGAATGATAATTTTAAATGTTTTCATCAACAACGTTGTTTTTATTAATAAAGTACGGGTAATTTTTTTTTCGCACTCCTCGAGTAAAAGATGGAGAGGGGGCGGGGGCGGGAAAAGTGTTGAATTCAATTTAATAAAAAAAAAAATGAATGAAATTTTTTTTTTTTTTAAATAAACGTTGTTGTTGTTGTTGTCGTGACAAATTAATTACGTGAAAGGTTCATTTAACCAAAAAGGACCGACGTGCGGGTAGGTTGGAATGTAAGTGTGAAGGGGTAGGTGGGGAGCTGGCGTGAAGGGAAAGGGCAGAAGAATAAAGGGGAAGTGATAGGCTGGGGAGAGGAAAAACACAAAAAAAAAATTCTTTGATGCGGTTTTTTTTTTCCTTACCTAAGAAAAACGAAAACATATAAATAAAACGGGGGGAAGGGAAGGAAGGAAAGAGAAAGAGGAGGAGGAGGAAGAAAAGGGAAGGAAAAGTAACGCGTAAACAATTTTTTTTTATTTTTTTATTTTACATAAATAAATAACGTAAATTAATTTATATTTCACGTTAATAATTTATCATCATTATCATTATTATTATTATTATTATTATTATTATTATTATTATTATTATTATTACTATTATTATTTGACTTTTTACGTTATTAATAAATTTTTTTTTGAATGACTGGAATTCCATAGACCGAAATTAATCGCCCGTAAATTTCTCGTACGTTTAACATAAATGCAAAAATTTTTTAGATGAATGTAAAAAAGAAAAAGTGGCAGGAGCATCAGGAGGAACAGGAGCATCAGGAGCTGGAGCTGGAGCTGGAGCAGGAGGAGCAACTTAGCAAAGGTAAGAAATAAAATTACGTAATTTTTTCATTTTATCATCGCGATAATATTTAACTCGTTTTTTGACGTCATATACTCTTAATTATTTAAAACTATTCGAATTCGTTAATGTGTGACGTCAAAATTTTAATAATAATAATAATAATAATAATAATGATTGAATGAATAATTACCGGAAGTTATTATCGTCGACATTTTAATTGTTCGATCGAAGAATAATCAAATTCGCGAAAAATAAAAAAATTTTTTTTAATTTCGGGTTTTTGTCGTCGAGCATTTCCCCCTCCCTTCTTTCTCCCCTTCTTCCCCTTCCTCCCTACAATATTAAATCACCCAAAAAAAAAAGAAAGAAGAAGAAGAAAGTGTTAAAAGTGCCAAGAAAGCAGACTAATATTTTCGTATCGGAAAACATAGCATTTTGAAAATGACGTTAATGATTAAAAACGTTTAACTTTTTTTTTTTTATTTCCGTCAGCAGTTTTTGCCCCTTCCCCTCCCCTATTTACGTGGCCCCCCACCGTGCAAACCTTTCTTCCACCCCTCTTTACGACTCATCTTTGTGAAAAAGCAAAAGAAAATTGAAATAGTAAACAATTTGACACAAAAAAAAAATTTTTTTTTCGTCCAGACATTTTTTAATTATGTTAATTAGTATGTGATAGTAGGTCGTTGAACTTAACATATTTTCAAAAAACAGAGGGGGGAGGGGGAAGCGAGAGAAATTTGGGCCAAAAAAAAATTGATAATAATGATTGTTTCGTTCAAGGTTTTTTCCATAATTGAAAAACTTTTTTTTTTTTTTTTATTGTTTTAATCAGATCCTGGAATGGAATTATCATACTGGAATCTAGTGATATTATTATTATTATTATTATTATTATTATTATTATTATCATCATAATTTATTTATTTATTTATATTATGTATTATTTAACTTTTTCATTTGAAGACGTTTCCACGAAGAAAAAAAAATTTTTTTTATTTTTTTATTTTTATTTTTTTTGGGGGAAAAGAAAAATTGTTCCCGAATTTTTTTTTAAAAAAAAAAAAGAAAAAATTTCCCGGAGAAAAATTTTAACACTTTATCATTTTCTAAATAAGTCTTTTTTTTTTTTTTTTTTTTTTTTTTTTTTTTTTTAAAAAACCCAGGGAGGAGGAGGGTTTTCATAAAAATTTTTTGAAAGGCCATTAACTGCTTTCTGCTTTTTCCTTTTTCTCCCTTTTTTTTTTATTCGTTCCAGCTCCAAAAAAAAAAAAAAAAAAAAAAAAAACAAGGAAAAAATGGGGAAGAAAAAAAAACCTTTATCCGTCTTGATAATATGCCGTGCGCGTTTTTTTTTTTTTTTTCTCTTAGAGGTGAGCAAAAGTCAAATAAATTGGGACAAAAAAAAAAACTGGAAAACTGGAAAAACTGGAAAAACTCATAAATATTTCATATAAAGTTTTTTTTTTTAAGAAAAACTATAATAATTTAAAAAAGTAAAAAAAAAAAAATTAATGATAGTTTTAAAAACTCTTTCTTACTGCCAACTTTTTTTTATTTTTCTTTTACTGGAAGTAATGAATAAAGAATGATAATAGTGATAACTCCATGTTGTTGTTATGAAATGTTTTTCAAATTTCTTTTTTTTTTTTTTTTTTTTCCGTTAATAATTTTCCGAAAAGTTATCGAAATGACTCCCTTTCCCCTTCTTTTTTACGCGCCATTTTTTTTTATTCCACTTGCGACTCGTTATTATTATCATTATTATTATTTTTCACTAATAAAAGTCTTCGTAGTCGTGTCGTTTTTTTTTTTTCTAACCTTTGTTAGATGTATTATTAAATGTCAAAAAAGTGAAGAAGAAAAAAAAAAAAAGATAAATTCGTGCGTGAAATTTGTACGGTTTACATATATATATAAACGAAACCGGAAATGGAAAAAAAAATTTTTTTTGTTAGGTTAGGCATTCGTGCGTGTTTTCGTTTTATTTCCGGTCGAAATAAATAATAAAAAAAATTGTTTTTTTTTAATTTTCAGATTGTAAAAAGAATTTAATTATTTATTAGTTTTATATGAGAAAAATGTTTTTCTTATGATTTGATTTAATTGATTGTCGGTATTATGGGAACATAAAATGAATTTTGTTTTTATAGGGAATTTAACGTTAACTGAAGCTTTCTTACGAAAAAAAAATTTTTTTTAATTTTTAATTTTTAAAATTTTTAAATAACAAAATTTTTTTATTATTTGCAAATTATAAAAAGAATTTAGTTATTTATTATTTTTAAATAAGAAAAATGTTTTTCTTATAACTTGATTTAATTGATCGTCGGTATTATGGGAACGTAAAATGAATTTTGTCTTTATGGGGAATTTAACGTTAACTAAAGCTTTCTTACGAAAAAAAAAAATTTTTTTAATTTTTAAAATTTTTAAATAAAAAATTTTTTTTTTATTTGCAAATTATAAAAAGAATTTAGTTATTTATTATTTTTAAATAAGAAAAATGTTTTTCTTATAACTTGATTTAATTGATCGTCGGTATTATGGGAACATAAAATGAATTTTGTCTTTATGGGGAATTTAACGTAAAATAAAATTTTCTTACGAAAAGTAATGTGACTTACCATAATTTTTGACCGTTTTTCGTTTGTTGTATCCCACGTCGTATGGCTCTGCATTTTGAACCCGTTGATAATGTGGGTGATGAAGGTGATGGGACAAATCCCCCCTGCTGCTGATAATTCGGACGATCTCTTAGCATCCCCCAAACGATTTCATCATCCTGGATTAAAGAAAAAAAAAAAAAATTAAATCATTATCTCTCTCTCTCTTTCTCTTCTGTTGTCCCGTAAAAAAAATTTCCAATCGAAACTTTCCCGACGAAAAAGACGATGACGGTTTCGAATTCGTAAATTAATTCAATCTTATCATTAATAATAATAATAATTATGTATTTTTTTATTATGTACATAAAAATTTATTTTTTAATAGGTCAAAGAAGGAAGAAAAATAAAAAAAAATGATAAGAAAATTTTAGAGGAAATTTTTTTTCTTTTTCTTCAACCATCACGTCGCGTTTTTTTTTTTTCGTTTTTCATGTAAAAAGTTTATGATAATAATAATAATAATGATAATAATAATAACAATAACGACGTCGCGGACGTCAGTCAAATTGTTTAAATAAAAAAAAATAAATTTAATTTTAAAAAAAAAATCAAAATGTCTAAAAAAGAAAATTTTAAAAATATGAAAAATTTTCTTCATGTTTTGTTGTTTCGTCTAAAAAAAAAAGAATGCAATAATAATAATAATAGTAGTAATAATAATAATTACTTGTCAAAGAATATAAATACGCGTTTATGTTTATATCGTGTATATTTTCGAGTAAAAAAATAAATAAATAAATAAATAAAAAGAGGAAAACGTTAGTAGAAAATTTTTGATATTTCAAAGGATTCGATTTTTGTTTTTGTCACCGAATTATTTTTTTTTGACAAGTTATTATCGAAACAAATCTCAAACCCTTTTTAACACCAACCTTTTTTTTTTTTATATAAACACAATCGAAAACAAAAATGACAGGGCGAAAGTGTTAAAAAAGGTTCGGTAAGGAAAAGAAAGAAGTAGTCGGGAGTAGTGGTGTAACTCTTGTAATCCAACTACTCGGAGGGGAGGTATAGAGGTAGTTTTAAGGGACGGGGGTTCTGGGATTGGAGGGATCCGCTAGGGGTAAATTTTCAACTTGGATGCCTCGGGGGGTAGCCAAGGTGAGTCTAAATAGGGAAAAAAGGCCCAAAAGTAGAGAATTGAAAACTTGGGAGTGGGAAATCAATTTTAGCTGCTCGTTCAAACAAAAACAGACCTGTACCTAGGACCTTTCGAGGTATTGGGGATCCGCCGACCCTTGTTCGAAAAGGTGAAACTTGGTACTTGATACAAAATGAGGTAAATGCGGAGCTGCGACGTGAAAAGAAGACAGATAAACGATCGATGAAATTCGCGACCCCGGAAATTTTTTTCTGTCTCCCGGAAAACTCACAAAATCTGCGGAAGAGGTAGAAACGATGTTGGCAGATCGGGACTGTTTCTTGAAGGGTAAAAAGGGGAAGAAAAGGTATAGGGAAAAGGTAGGGATCTCCTCAGGTAGGGTTCCTACTTTCGCGAGTGTCAACCTGATGTTTCTGGTTCAGGTCACTTCTACCGGGTGGGAAGCTTAGCCGAAAATGCATTTCTCTTGGGTTAACAAAAAAAAAAACAAAAGAAAAAGGAAAATAAATCAATTTTTCTTCAAAGCCTTGTTTGTAAAAAAAATTAAAATTTTTCCACTTTTTTTTTTGTGAATGAAAATTTCATTTAAAAAATTTTTATCAATAAAAATAATAATAACAATAATAAATTTTATCTGGAAAGCATAAATATATAAATATATGCCTGGAAAACATGTATTAACGAAGTAAAAACGTGAATATAAAAAAAAAAATTATTTTTTAAGTATTATTGTCACGACGAGAAGGTTTCATTTTCTCTTTGTTTTTTTTTTTTACTTCACTTTCGAATAATAATAATAATAATAATAATAATAATAATAATATATACATATATCTTTTTAATTGACACACGAGATTTTCTCTTACAAAAAAAAAAAAAAGGAAAAAAAAAAAAAAAGAAAACAATTTAAAGTTCACTCCTCTTCTTTCTCCAACCCACCTTCGTCCCTCCCTTCTCCGTACATACACACACATGTATATATATTAAAATATTGAAAATTTAATAAATACGTAAGATAAGAATACAAAATGGGGGGAGAGGGAGGGGAGGGAAGGAAAAAGTGGCTAAATTACACGTTATGTTACGTTGAGTTTCCTTTTTTTTTTTTTTTTCTTATCACAAAGGAAAAAAAGGTAAAGCGGTGGTAATAAATAATAAAAAAAAAGAATATAAATCGGACTGTAACAAAAAAAAAAAATGTATACAAACATTATTTTCCTTAAAAAAAAAACTGTTCGTATTTTTTTTTTTCAATATTTGTTTTAAAAAAGGTTTCCCCTTCCCCTCTTCCTTTCCATCTCCACCCCTCCTCCCTAACTCCCGTTTAATAAGTCGTAAGGAATAAAATTAATGGATGAAAATTTACTTTATAGCGTACGATAAAAAAAAAAAAATTTTTTTTTTTTTTTTAATTTTTCTAGACTAAATTAAAACAAGTTTTAAAAGTTTTTTTTTTTTGTAAAAAAATGTCTGATGGAAAAAAAAAAGGAAAAAATTAATTGAAGTTGGGTTGAGGTTACGGTCAGAGGTCATATCGGTTGAGGTCAAATGGATACCATAACAAAAATTTAACTTATACACACCCTTTAAAAAAAAAAAAATTTTTTTTTCTTTTTTTTTTATTATTAAAAAATTTATATGAAATATTAAGGACGTTATGAAAAATCAACCGACCGAGTGAATAAAATATAATAATAATAATGATGATGATGATGATGATGATGATGATGATGATAATAATAATAATAACGAAACGATAAATTAAATAATTCAATGAAAAAGAAAAAAATTTTTCACTGTCGTCGGGCGGGCGGTTGTCCGGTTTGTTGTTTTTATTTTTCCTTCCTTTTTAAAATTTTTCCCCTTCTCGCTCTTCTTCCCCTCCCCGTCCCCCGTGCCCTCCCTCAGCTTTATCCGCGACTATCAAACCGCGCGTGTAAAAAAAATTTTATTTAATGCGAAATTTTTTTATTTTTTATTTTTAATAAAAAAAAAACAAAAAAGATTTTTTTTCCAACGAATGGTTCGGCAATTAATATCCATTAATTTTTTTTTTTTTTTGAGGAGGGTTGGGGGGAGATTATTATTTTTTTTTCTATCTTTTTGTGACTTGAAAATCCTTTTTACAGGCACAGTAAAGTCACAGCAGGAATTCAAAAATACGGGACGGGGAATTTAAAAAAATTAATAAATTATACGAATATAACATTCCGGGAGTTGAAATAAATTATTTTAAAAGAAGCCCCCCCTTCCCCTCTCCACACTCTTCCAGACAGGTTACGCCATAGATGCTTCACATCATACCTGATTTTTATTAACTTTCGTGAAAAGATAAAAAAAAAAAAAAAAAAAATTCGAGGGTCTAATAATAATTTTCTTTCTTTTTTTTTTGGCTTTCGTAGATTTCACCCCATCGTCTCCCCAATTCTCCTCATTTAAAACCTCGTAAAAAAAATGCCATTAAATCGGAAAATATAAAATAACATTTCTTTTTTTTTTTTTTTAAGATTCGCATTAAAAAGTCATTTAGCCCTTAATCCTAAAATGTAGAGAGAGAGAAAGAGAGAGAGAAAGATTTTAATTTTCAAAAATTTGATCTCAGACTCAGTTTTTTTCTTTTTTGCAAAAAATAAAAAAAAAGAAAATTTTTTTTTAAACGTGGAAAAAGCTGAACAAAAAAGGGAAAAAATGAAATTAAATTTGAAATTAAAACATTTTAAAAAAAAAAAGAAAGTTTTTCACAAAAAAAAAGAAAACCATTTTTCGCGTAACGGAAAATAAGTTAACCTGTTTTTAATTTTTGTTTTTTATTCTCGGTTTTAAAACAAAATAGAAAAAAACGTTGACGACGTTTTAGAAAATTCATTTGTTTTTTTTTTTTTTTTTACGCTAGCAAATTTAAATAAATCTTTTTTTTTTTTTAAATTATATTTTTAAATTTTTGGTATAAAAAAACACGTGATCTTGTTTTTTTTCAAAATAAAGAGTCATGGAAAAAAAAAACGAAACGAAAATGTAAAAAAAAAACAGAAAAACTTAATAAGAATGAAATATTTTCGGTATCAAAAACGAGATACGAACGAGATTCTTTTAAACGCCAGCAAAAAATATAATTTTTTTTTCCTTTTTTTAATTATTTTCATTTAAACATAATAAATTTAAAAAAGAAAAAGAAAAAACTATTCATTTATTTCCTTGGCGATTTGTCGCCGGTTACAAAGTTTTTCTTCCCCTTTCCCCTCCCCTCTCTTTCCCTCACCCCCTCCAACTTTTCATTACCCCCACTTCTTTTTTGTCTCTCTCTCTCTTTTTTCGCTCCTCCCCTTTTCCCCATTTTTTCCTCTCCTTTTCTTACGTATTCTTTTATTAAATACCTTATTCCGAGCCCTTTAAACTCCTCCCACTCTTTTCCCTAACCTCTTTTCTTTACTTCAAACTCCTCCCCTTTCACTTTTGATTCCTCCCACTTTTTTTTTTTTTTAATCTCCTCCCACCACGAACCATACTTTTTTTTTAACTTTTACTTTTTAATTGTTTACAATTTGTTCGTTCGTTTGGGATGTTTGTGAAGTTTTTTCTAAATTTATTTCGGGGGGAGTTTTGTTATTATTATTATTATTATTATTGCTTTTTGTTATTTTAAGATAAAAAATCAATGGAATTTCCAAAACGTTCGTACACGAAAAGTTTTTCTCTAAATAAAAAAAAAAAAAGCGGAAAAAAAAGTTTAAATCATTTATTAGAGTAATTCGTTTGTAAAATGCGGGGAGGGGGGGAAAACCAAAATGAATGGGGGGTTGAAAATTTTTTTGATTTCACGGTTAACGTCATCCCTTTTTCACGGTGGATCGTAAACCAAAAAAAAAAAAAATATCAATAATAATAATGACGATGATGACGTTTTATTAAAAAATTTAATTTTTTTTGTTTTTTTGTCGACCTCTTTAGTTTCGTTGTTCGCGGGGTAAAAAGGTCAAAATGAGGTCAACGATGAATTTATTTGAAATCAATTTTTCAAAAAAATGCAAAGGAATGCGTACCCAAAAGGTTTAATGAAATAAAATGTATACCCGATTAATTAATTAAAAAAAAAAAAAAAAATTTTTTTTTTTTTTTCAAACCCAAAAAAATGTTTACGTCACGTCGGTTCGTTGGAATTTTCCAGAAAAAAAATACAAGCGTGAATTTATTTATTTATTTTCAAAAAAAAAAGTTGTGTGTTTGTTTGTTTCCTCACATGTTTTTTTTTTTTTTTTTTTGAAATTTAAATTTTATTGAATCCATTTAAACGGTTTGATCCTTTCAAAAAAAAAAAAAAAATTTTTTCCTTTTTTTTTCTTTTTTTTTTTATTCCAGTATACATCTTTACCCAGTTTTTTCTTCCCTCCATACTCTCCTTTCCAGAATATGTCGTCGTGATTTAAAAAAAATAATTTTCCTTTTTTTTTTTTTTTTATTTTTATTTTTTTAATTATTATTTTTTATCTTTGCCTTTTTTTTCCCTATCGAATGAAAGTAGGCGACTGGATCCTGGAGAAAAATCATTCATCATCTCATTATCATTATTATCAAAATAATCTCAAACGTAATCAAATTAAAAAAAAGAAAAGAAAAGAAAAAGTTAAACATGGTTTTTTTTTATTTATCACAATAAAAATTATTAAAAAACTTTTTTTTTTAAATTATTTTTTCTTCTCTAGGGTTTTTGCCTTTCGCGTTTTTTTTTTTTTTTATAAAATTTTGGAGCTTCTTTTCTTTTTTTTTTTTCTGGAATCATTTGAGATTTTTAAGATTTAATGAATTCGATGAAATTAAAATCGAGAAAATGTTACGAACTTACAATTCGCGGTTGTAAATCGTTCTTAAGAGATGAAAGAACACACACACACAAAAAAAAATTTTTTCTTTTTTTTTCCGGTAACTTTTCCAGTTTTTCTTTCTTTCTAAAACTTTTTTTTTTCTTAGAAATTTTATTTAAATTCTTTCATTTCAACTATTACAAAACGGTGGAGTATTTAAATTTTAAAATAATGAATAAAAAACGGTTAAAATAAATGAAATCGGAGGGGGAAGAGGAGAGTGGGGGCAATTTAAAAGAAAAAATAAAATTATTATTATTATTATTATTATTATTATCCGTTTCCATAAGTTTAAACTGACATTATGTATGATGTGTACGTAAATTTTTTTTTTTTTTCATTACTGGATAATTGCAGAAAATTTTTTTTCAAAATGCTTCCCCTCTCCCCTTCCCTCCTCCTCTCCTCCCCCTTGTCAAAAAAAAAATTTTCCTTTTTTTTCTTTTTCTTTTTCTCACTTCGGATTTTAAAATTAAAAAAATGACGTCGTCCCACGTCTTATTATTATTATTATTACTATTATTATTATTATTAATATTAATCGAAGCGTGTTAATCATTCGACGGTGTTAAAAGAAAAAAAAAAAAATTACGAAAGGTCACGAGGTCACGGAAACGTCACGGTTAAAAAAAAAAAAAATAAATAAATAAGAAAAAAATTTTGTTTGTTTGCTTTTTTTTTTTTTTTGGATAATTCTCTTCCGTATTGGATTCATAGTTCAAAATCGATTGTTAATTTTTTTCATTAATTAATAAACAATAATAATGATGATGATGATGATAAGAATAATAATCGAAAAAGAAAAACGTTTAGGAAGGAAATGAATGAAATCGTTCAGGATTTTAAAAAAAAATTTCACAAATTTTCTTCATTAACAAAAAAAACCAAATCAAAACTTGGAATATAATTTTTTTTTTGGGCGCGGGGGGAGGGGAAAGGGTAAGATTATTCGGTCGTTTTGATAATAATAATAATTTATGTATTTAAAAATAAAAAAGACAACGAACGGTGATAATTAAAGAGACAGAAAGAAATTCGAAAATCTTTTTAATTAAAATTTGTAACGATAATTATATAGTCTTTGGATAAGTTCGTGAAATAATTTTTTTTTCTCTTTCTTTCCCCCCCCCCCTCTTGAGGGGAGAAGGAGATGGGAAGGGAAAAGAGGAAGGGAACTGGAAAATGACTTTTTCTTTTTTTTTTTTTTCTATTTTAAAATTTAAAGTAACTGAGTTTATTAGCGGGTACAAAATTTAAAAGCTTTTTCTATATTTATAGTCTTTAAATTTTCTTTTTTTTTCCAGAGATAAACCTTTTTATTTATTAGTCCGGAATTTTCTCTTCTCTTCTTCCTTTCATTTCGAGATCGATACTCGTAAAAATCGACTATTTTATTATATACATACGTATATTTACCCCCCTTCCCTCTCCTCCCCTTCCCAGTTTTATTTCTTTTTTCTTTTCTTTTTGTCTGTAAAAGTCAAACTTTGGTTGTAAACGAACGATCTGGAAATCGTCTTCCGGTTCGCATTTCCTTTTTCTTCACTTCCGCTTGTTTTTTTTTTTCTTTTTTAAATTCAAATTTAAAAATTTTTAATTCGAAAGAATATGATCGTATTTTTCATTTTCATATTTTATAAAATCTAAAGAAAAGAAAAATTATGGAAATTTAAAAAAAAAAAAAAATCACGAAACGCGAGATGAAAGGTTCGGGAAAATAAAAAAAAAGAGATAAAAGATGTGAAAAGATTTTTTTTCTTTTTTGTTACATGAGTAAATTTGTTGTTTTCCTCCGTGAAAATTAATAAAATAAAACACGAGCCTGGAGAGAAAGAAACAAAGAACGGGTGGGGGAAGGGGGAAAAAAAAAGGTTTTCGGATATTATACGTAAGACAATTTATAAAAAATTATGTCAAGACGAGCGTACGAAGGGAAGGGCGGGGGGTTAATAAAAACTCCAAAACAAATTTTCCTTTTTTTTTTTTTTTAATATATTTTCTCCTTTTTTTTGTTGGTGTGTGTGTGTGTAAAAAACAAGAAAAATTACTTTGAAATATTTCATCACGGTTAAAAATGTAACAAACAATTTTCGGTCGCGTCAATTTTTATGGAGAAAAGTCAAAAAAAAAGAAAATTCTTTTTTTTTTTTACTTTTGACTTTTTTCCTTTCCGTTTCCGGCTATTTATAACCTCAACATTTTTTACGTCGGACTCGTTTTTTTTTTTTTTATCAGGCTTTAAAATCCATTTATTATTATTTTTTCAAGTGCTAATCGATGTGATTTTTTACACGCACCTGATCACTTTCTCCCCTTTCTCCCCTTTTTATTATTATTTTATAACCTTTTTAAAAAAAAAAATAAATAAACGAATTTTTACTCATCATCATTATCGTTATTACACTTTATTATTATTATTAGTATTATTTTGTATAAAAAAAAAAATGAAAGACGTAAACTAAATTAAATTTTGTCACGTTAATTTTTTTTTTTTTTTTTTCATTTTTTAATTTTAATAATATCGGAAAAAATTGAAAAAATTTTTTGTTTTTGCCTTCATTACCCCTTTTTTTATAAAATTTTAACGCGAAAAATAAAAAAATTTCCTTACGTACTAATAATAATAATAATAATAATAATAATAATTTCGAAAATGTAATAGTAAAAAAAAAAAGCAGCGTTTACTAATTAACGCCTATTAAAATTAAATTAAGCAATTTGCAACGGTTACGTGCTTAATAAAAATTCTAACGTACGGTTTCCCTCCCCAACCCTTTTTTTTTTTTTTTTTTTTAAATCACGTCAATTGTCGCACGTGCGTGTTATTTACTACACGTGGTGTTCGTAATTCAAAAAATAAAAAAGCAACGATATAATAATTTTAATCAATATTTAAATCGAAGAGTATTTATTTTTACAAAAAAAAAAAAAAAATTGCGGAACGAAAAAACGACGAAATGTTTCCGTAAATTTCTTATTTATTATTATTATTATTATTATTATTATTATTATTATTATTATTATCGTAAAAAACATTTGATTTAAATTAAGTTTTTAAACAAAAAAAAAGAAAAGGAAAGAAAAGAAAAGAAAATTTTAATTACAACAACTTTACAGCAAGTTTTTATATATATGCATATATATTTTTTTTCGGGGAGGGGGGAAGGTTTGGGAGCCATAAATGTATAATTCAGACTTTTTTTTTTTTTTTGTATTTAAATATTTAAAATTATTAACGTTTTTTTTTGTCTTTCTCGACTATTTCGTAGTTACATTTATTCATTTCCCTTCCCCCCTCCCTCTCTCTCCCATCCAAAATAAAATTTTTTTCCCGTTAATAATAATAATAATTATACAAAAAGGTAAATGAAATTATATATTTTTTAAATTAAAAAGTTTTCTTGTATTTATTTATAATAAATACAAGAAAAGGTTAAACGTTATTATTATTATTATTTACCTACCATTAAATGGATTATAATTTAATAGAAATTAACGTTTTCCTGTAATTTTCATTATTATTATTATTATCATCATTAACTTAAATTTAAATTTGATTTTTTCGTGTTTTATTATTATTCATTTAGATGGGAAAAAAAAAGTTGATCAACTTTATATATTCGAATAATTTATTTATTTATTTATTTATTAACGTTATGTTTTTTTATTTAAAAGGGTAATTTAACCTTTGACACGAATAAATAATGATAAGACGATGAGTTGAGGTTACTACGAATCATAGAATTTTAAAAAGAAAAAAAATTTTTTTTTTTTGTGCGGTTGAAAAAAGAAAAAGAAAAATTTGAGGTTATCAATTGTAAAAGTTTTCAGAAACGAATGATTATGCACACGCACACGCCCACGCACCCACACGCGCGCGCACACACCCATTTGAAAATTAATTCAGAAAATGAAGTTTTTGGGGTTTTTCGGTGACAGTTGTTGTGCTTTAATCAATAATTCGTGAGATTAAATGTGAAACACACACCCACACCCACTAATTCCTTTTCTTTGCCACACGTTTTGCGGTTGAAATATCCTACAAGTAACAAATATTATTATTATTATTATCATTTGACGAATTATAAATAAGAAAACGTTTAAGATAGAAAAAGAGAGAGAGAGAGAAAGATGTATGTGTGTGTGTATGCGTGCAGCATGCGTGCTTGAGTTTACGTAATCGATATCACTAATTTTTACATCTTTCCTTTTTTTTACAAGTTTTTTTCTCTTCCTAATTATTATTATTATTATTATTTGATTTTTATAATTGTTAGAAGAAGAAATTTTTTGAAAATTTAGGACTGTAACATTCGGGGGGGGGGTAAAACGCAAGAAAAAAAAAAGGATTTGATAGCAGACGGATTATCGATTGTTGTCTGCGTTGTTTCCATGGACTCAGAGAAATCTCTTTACCGTTATAATAAATAAATAAATTTTTTTCTCTTTTATTTTTATTTATTTATTTATTTACTTATTATTATTATTATTATTATTACTTATTACTTATTTATTTCCCGCAGTAGAAGGAAGTAAAAAAAAAAAAAAAAAAGAAAATGAAGGGAGGAAAAAAACCAAAGCGTGGTGGAAAAGAATCCAATAACAATCTTTTCTTTTTTTTTTTTTCCCAATGTAAAAACGCGCGTTTCTCTCTCTCTCTCTCACATTCACGCACGTCTCACCACCAACCACCATCACCGCGAAAAAATTAATAACATAAAAAAAAAAGTTTTAGAAAAAAAATATTAAAAAAAAAAAAAAAGTTATGATAACTTTAATTGAGTTAAGAATAATAAATAAGGTTTTTTTTTTTTTAAATAAAATTTTAACATAAAATTAGTCTCCTTTGATTCCTTCCTCTTCCCCTCACCTCACCTCCCCCCTCCTGGCACAATCGTAAAGTTTTTCTTTTCTTTTTTTGTTCGTACGTGCGTAAGATTGTTCGTGCGTGCGTGTGCGAGTACATAATAAAAATAAATAAAAAGCGTTTATTAGCATTGTTACATAAAAAAAAAAAAAAAGTTTTTCTTTTCTTTTTTTCTTTTTCTCTTATATATTTTTTAAGCCGTATTTATGCTCGATACTTTATGCAAATGAAAAAAAAATTATTATTATTATTATTTTTCGTCTGCTCTCATTTTTTTAAATAAATAAGTAAATAAATAAAAAAAGTTTTAAGAAATAAAAATTTCACGGGCAATGAATGAATGAATGAAGGGACGACGATAAACAAGGTTTCGTACTTGTCATTAATACAAATTATAATTTGCATAATGCCTATTGTAAATTTTAACAATAATAATAATAATAATAATAATAATAAAACAACTGTATTTGAACCTTTTAACGCGGGTATTTATGTTTTCCGCATTTAATAATAATAATAATATTTAACTTAAAATAATGATGATGATAATTTTTTTTTTCGTTATTTTATTTTTTAAACGTTTCCTTTTTTATTATTATTATTATCATTATTAAAACTTTTTTTAAATTCTTTATAATTTTTCAAATGTTCCTTAACTTCCGGTTCATCATTTAAAATAATAATAATAATAATAATAATAATAATAATAATAATAATAATAATAATAATGAATGGAAAAAAGGTTTGTTTGATTAAGAGGAAGAATGTATTTTGATTTTTTTATTATTATTTTTTTTACATTTTTCTCTCTCTCTTTCTCTCTCTCCCTCTCTCTATCTCTCTCGGTTTTTTTTGTTACTCTATGACTTTAATTTTTTTTTTATTCGAACGACGAAGGTTTATTATAAAAAAAAATTTTTTTTTTTTACTTTTTCTTTTTCGACTGAAATAATAATGAAAAAAGGGTCATGAAGAGTCGAGTTAGAGAGAGTTAGAGAGAGAGAGAGAGAAAGAGAGATAGAGAGAGATTTAGTTTTGAAACAAAAACAGTTTTTATCTCTCGAACAGGTGAATAGGTTTTCATAAATTCTCTTCTTTCCTTTCATTAGAGAGAGAGAAAAGCCCAGCCATATTGATTTTCTTCTGCTTTTCTTGTTTTCTTGGCTACCT
>NW_002987849.1:33601-35440 GCF_000006295.1 Pediculus humanus corporis | reverse complement strand
AAAAAAAATATAAATAAATCGAAATGATTTTTAAAAAATTAGCGGCGACGTATCGAATAATTCACATCGAAAAAAAACCCTATCGGAAAATTATCATCATCATCATCATTATTATCATTTTCTCCAGAAACCTTAAAAAAAAAATTTTAAATTCAAACGTAATACATTCCAGATAAATTTATTTTTTTAAAACTTTCCAAAAATTTGGTTACGTTTCGACCGTAATCGATTCACGTTCCCTTTAAAATCAAATTCAAAAATCATCCATGGAAAATTTTTTTCTTTTTTTTTCCTTTTTATCATTATCATTATTATCATCATCATTATTATTCATTTAAATTTTTTTTTTTTTCTCTTTTTGCGACGATTCATTTGAAATAAAAAAAAAATTATTATTATTATTATTATTAATCCGTTGAATCTCAGCAAAACGATTTACGCTTTTTCTTCCTTCTCTTTTCTTTTCTTTTTTTTTCCCAAACGCTTCTTTTTACTAAAAAAAAAAAAATTTTTTTCAGACTTCCTGTACCACTCCCTCCCCTCCCCTTCTCTTTTCTCCCTCCTCTCTCTCCCCTCTTTTCCTTTCTCCTTTATTATTCATTCCAGAATTTTAAAAAAATTTTATTTTATTTTATTTTTATTTTTTATTTTTTTTTCGCCACCCTTAATCGATTCGAACGAATTTGAACGGTCGCCAAATAAACATAAATAAATATTATTATTATTATTTTAATAACAAAATCGGCATTGATGACGCGTTACGAACGGATACGTAAATATCATTATTATTATTATTATTATTATCATCATCATCACACACGTTTAGATAATTAATAATTTATTACGTTAAAATTTTTTTTTTTTTTTTTGACTTTTTTCGCGTTTTTCGAATCGTATTATTAATAATAATAATAATTTTTCCGGAGGTGGAAAATACGGGGAGGGGTGGGGGCGAGTGGGGATGTGTGGGGGTGGAAATAAGAGGAAAAAAAAACGTCTTGTAAAAAAAAAAAAAATGCTTTTGCGTTCATCAAGCATGTTGGATTGCCTTTTTTTTCGTTTAGTTTTCTTCTTACACATCACGTGAAAAACAAATAATAATAATAATGGTGATAATAATGATAATAATAATAATAATGTTGTTGGTGTTGTTTGTTGTGCAGCTGAGGGTTAAAAAATGTCTGATACAAGTTTAAACTCCTTTTCTATTTTTCTTTTTTTTTTTTTCTTTTCTCTCCATTTTATTTATTTAATTTTTTTTTTCTTTTTCATTCCATTCTTGAAAATCATTTCTCTTTCCCCTCCCTCTCTCTCTCTTTTTGTTTCTCTCTCTCTCTCTTTTCGTCTCTTTTTCTTTCACTCTGACTTTATTATATTTCATTCTTCTTTTAAAAAAAAAAAAAATTATAAATAAATTATTCTTTTGAAAAAACGTTCAAAAAGATAAAAATTTAAATAAAAAAATAAAAAAAAAACGTTTTAAAATATAAAATTTAAATTTAAATTTAAATTTAATTTTTTTCTTTTAACGACTGAAAAAAATTCTTTTTTTGTTTTTTTGTCTTTTTCCACTTTTTAAACCGAACCCGCCAAAAAAAAAAAAAACGGAAAACCGGAAAAACGAAAAAACAGAAGAAAATTCATTTCATTTATTTATCATTTATTATTATTATTAATATCGGAAACATAATAAAAAAAATTCATCGTTTCAAATTACGAATTAAAAAGAAAAATAATATTAATAATAATAATAATAATAATAATAATAATAATAATAATAATAATAATAATAATAATAATAATAATAATAATAATAATAATAATTGATTATAAGGTTTC
>NW_002987849.1:2805-33318 GCF_000006295.1 Pediculus humanus corporis | reverse complement strand
AAATTAATAATTATTATTATCATCATCGCGTTTTTTTTTTTTATTGAAAACGCCCATTGTAAAAAAACAAAAAATTTTCTTTTACGTTCGAAAAAAGAAAAGAAAAATGAAGAGGAAAAACACTCACCGTAAAAAATGAATTCCATATAATTTATCAAATTCATATTTTATTATTTAATTATTATTATTATTTATTTATTAATAAATAATTATCATTATTATTATCACGAAATAGGTAATAAATAGTAACTATTTTTTTTTCTATCTATTTCACTTTGTTATTATTATTATTACATGGCGAACAAAAAAAAAAAATTAAAGAAAATTTTTTTTCTTTTTTTTCACGCACATTCGATTAAATTTTTTATTTTAACGCACAAAATGAAAAACATTTTCAAAAAAAATAAAAATTTTTCCAGAAAAAAAAAAATATTTATCTGGAACCGGATTGATTTTCACTTCGTGCCTAGAGGTAGGATCGAGAGAGAGAGAGAGAGGAAAAAATAATAATAATAATAGGAAAATGGGGTGTAAGAGAAAATCAAAAAAAAAAATTAAAAAATTAAAAAAATTTTTATGGATAAAAAAAAAATAGATTTTTTTTTTCCAGCGGGTCGAAAACCGCGATTTTCACTGAGACTCCGAAACAACCGAAATGATTTAGTTCCAATTTTCTCCGGTAGAAAATTTTACTCTTTTTTCATCTTTCTCTCTCTTTCACTCACTTTTCCTCTCTCTTTCTCTCGCTTTTCCTCTATCTTTTCCTTTCTCTCTCTCTCTCTCTTTCTCTTTTGCTTTTTCGTATATTTTTCTTTTTTTTCCTTCCTTTTCTTTTTTTTTTTAACCCTCCCCATATATTTCTCCCGCGTTTAAATAAATGAAAGGATTTCCAGAGCGATTTAATTCTTGTTCCTTTCCTATTTTCCATTCGTTCGTTTTTGGGAGTAATGGGAGTAAAAGTAAAAAAATTCTGGAAATCCAGTAAAAAAAAAAGAAAAATATTATTATTATTTTTTCCCCCTTCTTTTCCTTCTCCTCCTCTTCCTCCTGGAATTTTTTTTGTACCCCTTCACGCATATCATATGAAAATCCTTTTATTTATTTATTTATTTATTTTTCTTTTGAAAACGATTATTAAACTATGTATAAATAAATAAAATTTTCTTCATATTATTGTTATTATTAAAAAACTTAAAATGGCGGTGGCGGCAACGATTTAAAAAAAAAAAATCTCTTAAAATAAATTATTTAACCGCGTACGGGAGTAAATAATGTAACGTTTTATATTAATAAACTTCATCCCCTTACCCCCTCAAAAAAAAAAATTACGCATACGTACGCACGAATAATATTTATTAATAATAATAATTTATTATTTTCGCGTGCGTAATGATGATAATAATGATAATGATAAATTTTTTTTTCATTTTTATGAAAAGTTAATCGATTTTACAGCCTATACAATTTTCTTTTTTTTATCACAAGTTTACCAACAGAAAAAGAAAAAAAAATTATTATTATTAATATTATCATTCGTTCGTTTGTTTATTTACTTACATAAAAAAAAAAAAATTCAATAAATAATATTTAAATAATAATAATTATTAATAGTATTATTTAAATAAATAAATAAGTAGGTGGATGGAAAAAGTAAAATTTCTTCACGGATTCTTATAAAAAAATATTAATAATAATAATAATAATAATAAATAAATTAGTGTCGGTTTTATTTATTTAAATAAATAAATAAGTATGTACATATAGAAAAACTCTTTCGAGTACATTAAACAAGATTTTCCCTCCCCCGTCCTCCTCCCATCTTCTTTTTTTTCCAAGTAATTCCTCTTAAATCGATAATTTAATTATTATTATTATTATTATTATTATTATTATTTTTATTATTATTATTATTATTATTATTATTATTATTATTAATTTTATTTTCCGACAAGATGATAATTTTTCACACTTTTCCGTTTCCTTAAAAAAAAAAAAAAAAAAAATTTATTCAACCCAATGAATGACCGAAAAATATTTGTCTTTTCGAAACGAAACGATGATGATGATGATGATAATGATGATAATAATAATAATGATAACTTTAAGAAAATTTCAAGAGTCGTTAATTAAATAAATTTATCGTTCGGGTAAACGACGTACAAATGACGAAAAGTAAGAGAAAATAAAAATTACGGTTCGTTATTATTATTATTATTATTATTATTATTATTATATTATCATTATCATCGATCCGTTATTTGTATTTTTTCCATTTCAAAGTATTATACTTATAAAAATATGTGAGAGAGAGAGAAAAAAGGGGGAAGTGGGGGTATATTTTTTTCTCGTGAAAAGTTAATTAGAGGAAAACTCTCTCTCACTAAAAAATTTTTTTTCAACTTCCGGTTTTCGTAAGGACGTTAAACATGTAATTCAACATCGGTTGGAGAAAAAAATTTTTTTTTTTAAACTTAATTTCCTGTCAATTAAAAAAAAAAGCGGGAAAATAAAATAATAAAATTTTAAAAAAAAGAAAAAAAAATCAAAAAACGACGAAGTTCGAAATAATTTCATTATTATTATTATTATTATTATTATTATTTAAATAACCTTCCGCTTTTCTTTTCCGTTCGGTAAGTTTTTTTTTTTTTTGATGAATAATTATTATTATTATTATTACTATTATTATTATTATAAAAAAATTCAAAAAAGAAAAAAAAAGGAAAATATTATGCGAACAGTTTTTTAAAAAATGGTAAAAAAAACGAACGGAGTAAGAAGAAATTCTTTTTTTATAAAAAAAAAATTATTTTCTCGGGAGGTGCGAGGAGGAAGGAGGGAGGAAGGGAGGGAGGGAGATGTTTAATGATTTTAAATTTTTCTATTCCTCCCCTCTCCCTTTCCCAAAAAAAAACAAACAAAAAAAAGCGTCATGTTTCACTTCCTTCAACAAATTCTTACCTTCTCCCAACACTCCCTAACCCTCCCCCTCCGGATTTTTTTTAATATTTAATTTACCTTTACCTTACCTTCCCCCTTCCCATCCCCCTTCCCAAATGTTTAACGTGTAAATAAATTAAAATGAAATAATAATAAAAACGATGAATCATTTTATTAACATTAATCAAAATTTCTTAAAATGATTAATAATATTTTTTTTTTTTGTGAACCCTCATAATATCAAACGGTTCAAATACAACAACAACAAAATCTCGTTTTTATTTATTATTTATTTACTTATTTAACGGTTCTTAATAAATAAATAAATAAACATTTAATAATAATAATAATAATTAATGTTTATCGATTCGATAACGAAAAAAAAAAAAAAAGAAAATTCAATGTTAAGTACGAGGGTAAAGACTTTTTTTTTTTCCCAAGCCATATTTCAAATCGTTACGTAATAATAATAATAATAATAATAATTTAATACGCGAAATTATTTTATTAATAATTATTATTATTATCAAGGTCAAAAATTTATTTTTCTATTGCGTAATTTTATTTTTTTTTCGGCGTTAAAGCGAGAGAGAGAGAGAAAAAAAAATTCCACGATAATTATATATGAATAGTTTAGAAAAAAAAAATGTCGTGGCAGAAATTTTGAGGTGATGACGTAATTTTAATATCAAATTTTTTTTTTTTTTAAATTACGAAACGATTAATTAAAAAAAAAAAATTCGTTTTTTAACGATTCGAAATAAAAATTTTCTTCTAGAATTTTCTATCGTTTACCCAAATGCATGACCTTTAATACATATTTAAACAAAACGAAGTAATAATAATAATAATAATAAATAAGAAAAATAAAAAATTACTTTTCTTATTTATTTATTTTTTTATTTGTTGTTTTTATTTTTTTTTTATTTTTTTTATGATAAAAATTAAATGAACTTTGACCTCGACGTATACGTCGTCGGTTAGGTTTTGACCTTTGATTAGATAATTTTTTTTTTATTTAAAAGACAAAAAATTTTTTGGTTTTAAAAAAAAAATTTTTTATCAATTTAATTTTTTTTTTTTTTTTGGAAAATTCCAGTGATGACTTTTTATAATATTCCAATAAAAATTATGAAAAAGATGTCGTTTGTAATATTATAAAAAATTATTATTATTATTATGGAAAATAATAATAATAAAAAGGTCGAAAATGACGATGATGATGAGGAAGAGTAAAAAAAAAAAAAACCTTCCGGCCATTTTGGAATCATTAATAAAATTATAAAAAGAACCAACTGTTAGTTGTTTTTTAAATGAAAATGCGTCAAAAATAATTAAGGCATTTACCGTTGTTACTCCAGCGAAAATAAAATCGAATTTTTTTTTTTCTCTCCAGTAACAGAAAAAAAAAAAAATTCTCTCTGGAGAAGAAAACAAAAAAAAAAAAATTGTTTCTCGTAATTTGATTTTTTTTTTTTTTTTTTGTATTTTCCCGATCGATGATTAATTTATTATTATTATTATTATTAAATCGTAAAACTTTCTACTAATGTTTTTGTCCAGTTTTCATTACTGGAATTGATATATAATTTTTAAAAAATTTGACTCCAGCAATTAGGTCAGTAGTCTGATTGATTATACTGAAAAGTTATTTCCGTTCTTTTTTTTCTTTTTTTCGATTTTATAAAAATTAACAGCAGACGATTTTTTTTGTTTTTTTTCCTGGCGAAAATTTTTTCCAAATTTAATAATATATTTTAATTATAATTAAATATTTACTGGAATGATATGAGTGAGGATTTGTAGACTGAATCGGGGTTTTGAAAAAAAAAAAAAATGTTTCTACAAAAATTCGCACCGCCATTTTTAAATTTTACGCGGGAAATTTAAAAAAGTTTACATCCGTTCGTTCCAGGACATCCTTTTTTATCCTTTCGTACCTGATTTCAAACGGAATTCTGGAGAATATTTTTGTTAAAATTCTTTAGCGATGTGTGAAAAACGCGACACAATGTAATTTCCTTTATCATATAAATCCCTCTTTTTTCCGGTGTTTTCTTTTTTTTTAAATTATTCTGGAACGATTTCCAGGATTCTACCATCAGGCTAAAAATCATTCCCGTTTTTTTTTTCCCTTTTTACCGTTTTCCATTTTGATTTTTTATACCTTTTTTTTTCTCTCTAGCGTTCACACCAATTTATCGTAACAAATATTATTTTCCAGTACTTTCAAAAAAAAATTTTCCAGTCGTAAATGACGTCACCCTTACCTCCAACCCCCCCGCCTTTCCAAACATTCCCCTAAATTTTTTTTTGCTTTTTAAATAAAACAAAAACCCTTTTTATTATTATTAAAATATTGTAATTTTAACAAATGACAATCGGTCGGACAACGTTTGTAAAACAAACGATCATCATCATCATCATTATTATTATTATTATCATCAATGTTTGATTTATGGTAAAGTCATTTAAATCATAAATTCAACAAAGTTTTAAAACAAAATTAAGAAAAACCCAATTAAGTCAAAAACTAAATTTAAGAGAATAAAAAAGATTTTTGAATCGGCAAAAATTTTTCAAATGCAATTTCATTTAAATCTCGACTCGATGAAAATATTAAAAGGAATTATTAATAATTTTAAACAAAGTTTTATACAAAATTTCATTGTTCATCTTTTTCATTATAATCATCATCATCATCTTTTCTCATTACTTCCGAATAAGACATCATCATCATCATCATCATCGTCATCGCGTCTTCGTCTTCATCGTATTCCAAAAATAAAATTTTTAACGATATTTTTTTTCAAATCCTTTTTTTTTCTCTATCTCTCTCTCTTCGTCTTTTTCCATCATGCATTTAAAAATGGCGGCGAAAAATCAATTACGTAATTAATTTTTTTTTTTTAAATTTATGGAATTTTTTTAAACGCACGCGCACACGCGCACACGCACAGACACGCGGCCGGAAAAAACGCACACACGTGAAAAGTAAAGAAAAAAAAATCCGTTGCACGCAATAATATTTTTCTTAATAAAAATTCTCATTGTTTATCGGATCATCATCATTATTATTTAACTAGACGATAATAATAATAATAATAATAATTTGAACGATGATAACATTAAATAAATTAATAAGTTCAAAGCGCGCATTATCACGGATTATTTACTTGGTTCAAAGGTCAAATAAAATAATATTCTGATAATAAAAAAAAAATTATTAATAATAACGAAGCATTATTCGATACGACTCAGGGTGAGAAGGTTGTTGTTTCGGTTGTTTCGTTTGTTTTAATTGTTTTCGTTTGAAAAAAATGTTTTCTAAAAATTTTTTTTTATTTTTTGCCGTTGCGAGCTTTTGCGTTTTTGCCGTAAGTTTTTTTTTTTTTTTTTTAGATTCTCGCCCCTCTTTCCGCCCCGAAAAAAAAAAAATATGGCGTCGATTAATAATAATTTTTTTTTTTTTTAAATTAGTCAGGAGAAGAAGAAGCCGTTACCGTTTTTAAAGACGATGTTGCCAAAGCCGTAGAAAAAGCAAAAGAATTTGGTGAACACATAACGAAAATGTTGGGCTTGGACAGTCTACCATCCGGAAACGAAGTCGTTGAATTGATAAAAACTCAAGCGAAAAATTTTGCGGATCAAGCAGAACAAGTACAACATCAATTTGATGATGAGGTAAGTATGAAAAAATTTTCTCCAGTCTGGAGAAAATTATAATATCATCATTAGATAGATATAAATTGACTAGGAGGATTATATTAATAAACAAGGTAAAAAGTTTTAATTGGCTCTTGTTAAAAAAAAAAAAAAAAAAAAAAAACTTTTCAGTTAAAACGTTTGACGAATTCAACGGTTGCCGAAAGTTTCTCTGAATTTAATAAAAAAGTACAAGAAACAGTTGCTTCTTTCCGTAGTCAACTCGAAAGTTCTGGAATGGTTGAAAAAGCATCCGAATTACAAGGAAAATTTCAAACCGGACTCACCGCCTTGTTTGAAGAATCTAAAAAATTAGCTTCTGATTTGGAACCTCAGGTAAAACATAAAAAAAAAAATCTTTTCACGTGTAAAAAGAATTTTTTCGTGATGATGATGATGAATGTTGACTCTTTTTTTTTTTACTTCTTTTTTTATGTTTTATTAATAAAAATTTTTTTTTGTGTTTTATTTAAATTTAAGATGGTTGGAGCTGGTGCAGAACTTGAAAATTTAACAAAAAAAGTTTTAAACGAAGCCGTTGAAAGTTTAAACCAACTTCAAACTCAACTTCACACCGTCACGGGTCACGAAAATCATCAACAACACAAACCTTGAACCTGATTAATTTATATTATTAATAATAATAATAATTTAAAAAATTATATTTCTGCATTTTATTAAACAATTTATGTTTATTCGAAATTATTAATAATTATGTTCATAAATATTGTAAAAACATAATAATAAAACTAAATTTTATTTTATTTTGTGCATGTTTGGTTATATCATTCATTTATTCCCACAAAAGAAAACTTAAAATAAATTTTAATACAAATTGGGTTATGTAATTTGCAATACGCAAAAACACGACAAATTGCATAACTAAAAATAGCAAGGCGGACGAAAAAAAATAGGAAAAAATCAGTGAAAAATTGGTCCCGAGTATCAGTAAAACATAATGTCGAGGAGGTATGATTTTCTTTAAAAAAAAATTTGGGTTATGCAACTGGCAATACGCGAAACCCGACAAATTGCATAGCTCAAAAAAGTAAGGCAAACGAAAAAAATCGAAAAAATTCAAAAATCCTTAAAAATTTTGGTTATGCAACTGGCAATACGCGAAAACACGACAAATTGCATAACTCACAAAAGTAAGGCGAACGAAAAAAAATCACGAAAAATGAGTGAAAAATTGGTTCCGAGTATCAGTAAAACATAATATTTAGGAGGTCTCAATTTTTCGATAGTTTCGTTTCGCTTCAACGCCTTGCATTTAGAGTATATGCAATTTTCAATACAATTTTTAACCAATGGCGTGCTTTGTATACATAATGAGAAAATAATGGCGCTCGCCATTCTTACTCGTGATTGGTCAGAAAAAAAATCACATATTTTTCATGTTTAGCTTATGTATTAATAGGAATAAAATTTGAATTATGAAATAACTATATTTTAAAGCAAAATTTTGTGTATGTATGTGTTTAATATGACCAAGGATGGAGAAAAGAATTTAAAATATAAAAAAATAATAATAATAAGGATAATAAATAAATTTTATTTAATTTTTATTTATTTATTTATTATTATTATTATGTAAAAATATTTATTCGTGGCCGTATTATAAAAGCAATATATATATATATATACATATATTCAAAATAATAATAATAATAATAATAATAGAAAATTATTAATTAATTCAAACTTTTAGTAATATTAGTAATAATGAAATATTAGCGTTTCGTTTCCATATTTAAAATATTTAAAAAAAAAAAAAAAACGAGGTTTAAAAATAAATAAAAAAACTTTTAAAAATAAAATACGAAAAAAAAAATAATAATAATATTCAAATATTTATTTTTATATCTCGTTTTTTTCATCATCATTATTATTATCATTCATTTATGAGTGTTATTAAATTCAATATTATTATCATCGTTTTGATTATTATCATCTCCGATGAAACTATTATTATTATTATTATTAATTTTATTGTCGTTTAATTTAGATAATTGAACTCTCGACTCGGATTTTTTACTATTATTAATTAAATTTTCCGATTTCGTTACATTTGAAAATGATTTTTTTTTATTTTTATTATTATCATCATCATCGTAATTCGAAATTTTTTTTCCTTCACCATTTTGAATTTTATTTTTTTCATTTTCATTTGAAATTGAAGGTTGATTTTCCAATAGCTTTTTTCATTAAACGTGACAGCAATTTTATAAATGTAAAATATTTAAAAATATAATAAATTAATAAATAATAAAAATAATAATAATAATAATAATAATAATAATAAAATTAAATATAAAAAAAGCAGAAGATATTAAAAAATTAAATTACAAAAAAAAATTCACCTTTTCGATTAATTTCCTTTTTTATTATTTCCTCTTGTAATTTCATTTTCATCATTATTTTTAACAAGGGTAATATCAACATCATTTCCAGCAGACGACAAAGAGTTAAAAGCGGTATTATTATTCCTGGAGAAGGGACGTAGTCTAAAGCCTTGTGAAGAGGTTTCTGCGATCAGGGAAAACGACTCTCAACCCCCTCGCACCGGGACACAGTTCCTAATTACCCTGTTGGCCGACGAAAACACTCGGTCGGGACCCCGAAGTGCTCCCGCCGACCGTTTTTTAACAATGAGCAATAAGTAGGATCCGAATTACACGATCAGAGTCATCTGCTGCACCCGGCCTCCAAGTAGCTGGATTACAGGAGCACGCCACTAACTCCCGGCCCCCACCTACCTACTCCCCTGCCTCTACCTCTTTTTTTTTGTGATAATAACTGCTAAAAGCGTTCGTTCGGTTAGTGGCGATGACACTTTTCCGATAATAAGAAAATTATTTCTACAAATTTCTGACTAGATGGTGATTATGATTACGATGCTCTTTTCTTTTTAAAATTACTTTCAAGTTCTGGAAATACTATGACGGTGAGTACAACAGCCCGAGAATGATGATAATAATAATATTTACAAATTTAAGAGAGCTTACGTGAGGAGAGAGAGAGAAAACATTACTTCATATTCGCGAAATCCTAACGCTCGGTGTTTTACGGTGGTTTCAAATGGTGAGGGTAAAGCCCACAGAGTACATGTCTTGTCGGCGCTCGTGCTCAAAAATGAAAATTCTGTCGGATGCCACCTTCCGGAAATAACTTTGTCTTGGTGATGAGCGGCGTCGACGACACTGGGAAGCGGCAACGTCAAATTCCCTGGAAACAAAAAAAAACCGATTAATGACGTCATCATTCATCATTATTGTCACGATATTATTAATAATAATACCTTCCGTTATTAATAATAATATTAATAATAATATTAAAAAAACGCATTCGTAATTCTCACATCAGTATATCATAAACTCTAGCCGTCGGCCAACAAACCGGATATTATCCTGAGAAGCATAATGCGGTGTAAGCTAATTCAAGTATCCGTGTCGGCAGAAAAAAACACGGGACAGCCAAAGAAGCAGACAAAAGCCAGATTGTGGAGAACGAAAACAGAAACTATTCCGGTCATCGTGGAAGCACTGGGAGCCATGCCATTGTAATTCAATCGATCGAAGCAAATAATTTTTCCTGAAGATTTATTTTATTAATTTACTAATTTTTTTTTTTTTTTAAATAATAATAATAAAAATTACGCATTAAAAAAAAAAATAAAAGAAAAAAAATTTGATATAATATAATTTGTAAAGTATTTATAACTTAACTTAATAATAAATAAATGTATTAAAAATCAATTTTTTATTTATTTATTGATTTATTAAATATAAAATCTCCGTACACCTGATTTTAAATGTACACCTTCATTTTCTTATGATTGGTTGATACATTTTAACGTATTTTGCGATTAAAAGTATCAAAAATACTCCGTTTTTCGTATTTTATTTCACACCTCCTTATTCTTATGTTTTTCTAATACACCTTAACGTATTTTACCATATTTTTAGTGTAAAATTTTAAGATTAGAAAAATTTGTAACTTGTTTATTCTTTAAGAATCGATCGGCAGGTAGAAACTTGGAATAAATGTTGGAAAAGCTCCGACAAATATTAATACGAATTTTCATGATTATGAGTGAAAACAATTTAATAATAAAAATTATTCAATCGTATCCGTAGAAATCTGTTGAAACTTTTCGAAAAATGTTTTTTTTTTTTTGTAATAATAGGAGTAAATATTCTCGTTACAGTCCTGATTGGTTTTTATTTTTACCGAAACAACAATAAAAAACATTTTGACAACATTTTATACAAGATCTAGTTTTGTGTATAACTTCTTCTTGCATTAAATTAAAACACATTGCTATCAATGCCATGCCCAACATTAAATAAACGGCCGTCAATATGAAACTTATTTGTATAACTTGACTTTGTATTATCGAATCACCGGGTACTATGTCACCAAAACCGATGGTGGAAAGAGATATGAAACAAAAATAAGAACCGTCGAGGAAACCCCAATTTTCCCATCTGGCAAACAGTAAAGCTCCGCCGCACACGTACCTGTAACAAATTAATACATTATTATTATTATTAAAAATTTTTTTGGAAAAATTATGCTGCGCTTACTCACTCACTCACCCGACCATTATGGCCAAACATAAGGTTATGGGTACCGTTACTGTTTGCGGATCGTAATCATCTATACTTAAACTAGATTGGCTAATTTCGGTTTCTTTATTCGTATCGCTGGTGTTGCCACCACTACTACTGCCACTACTACTATTACTGCTGCTACTTTCGTCATCGCTATCATCTTCTTCATCATCGATTTTTTTTCGTTTTTCGTTTCTACTATCGTCGTGCACGTTCGGCTAAAAAAACGTTCGGGTTTAGGGAAGGTAAGAAAAATTTTTTGACGTTGTTTTGAATAGTTAAGCTTTTTTTGCCTGCCTTACCTGCCAGGAGGTTTTACGATTACGACGACGTGAAAAATCTTTTTGACTTTTTATCATTTTCGACATTTTTATATTTTGTTTCATTCTTTTTCTCCTTCTAAAACTTTCCGTACCTGGACATCCCTTACACAAGCAAACTTTCGTATAACTCCATTTAAAACTTTTCGCAAGTATGTCACCGATATTGGATAGATAAAGAAGAAACAATGGCATTCCGACTATGGCGTAAACAATTGTTGCCAACTTTCCCCATTCCGTTCTAGGTGCTACGTTACCATATCCTAAAATATTCTAATGAAGTTTAAATCGTTGTTTTCGTTTTTTTTTTTTTTTTTTTTTTTTTTAAGAAAACAAAATCAAATCAAATAAATATTTACCGATTGTTGTTATAACGGTTAAACTATATAAAAAAGCACCGGAAAAACTCCAAGAATCCGTATGTTTTGGATCGTAACCGTTTCGAACGGCATCAACAAAAGTTCTTTGATATTCAATAAGTTGCGTTGACACGTGATTACGCCATGACGCTTCACTGAAAACGTTAATTTTGCAGCAAGTGACGTCCCATAATTCATCAACCGTATTATTTCTTAATCTAATTACGTCTTCAATAAGAAATTCTCCTTCTTTTCCTGTCGAAAAACAAACAAATAATAATGATAATAATTTAAAATAAAAAATCACAAGTTAGCAGCAGCAGCAGCATTATTTCTTACCTTCGATCGCTATGAACATGAAAGCTCCTGCGATTGTATATGCAACAACCAAACCAATGATGCCAACGTTGGTAAACATGAATGCGATAAATTGTCTAAGGAAGTCCTTACATTTTTCTTTACAACTTTTTTCGTGCCTGATGTTGGTTCGCCCGTACGAACGGCGTGACGGCTTTCGATCCATTTTTCATAATACATTTTTATTTTCTCTATGATTTTTTTTTTAAACAACTTCACTATTCGCGCGCGTTGTTGTTATTAATTAAGTCATTAATTTTTTTATTGTTCGGACATTTTTTGAAGAAATTGTTTTTTTTACAAAACTAACGAACGACGCGACAAAACAAATAAAAAACGTTAAAATTTTTTTCTCGTTTTTTAACAATAATAATTTGTTAGTGACGTCATAAAAATTAAATTAAATTTTTTTTTTTGTAATCTATCTACCTACCTACCCATCCCATTTTTATTTTTTCTTAAAGAATAATAATAATAATAATAATAATAATAATTTTTAATTTAAATTTACAAAACAATTTCTTTCTCTTTTTCTTTTTCTTTTCTTTCTTTTTCTATCCTTATCCTTTTTGTTTGTTTGTTTTTTTTTTAATAAAAATATATAAATTAATTAATTGTAATTTTATTTTTTTTGTAATTTATTATAACGAATATTTTATTAAAATAATTAAAATGGTTGCCAAATTTAATGTTTTTTAGAGCAAGGTGACATTTTTTTTTTTCGTTTTTTAATTTTTTCGAATAAAATATACGTTAAAAAAAACGAATAATTAATTTTTTTCTTTCTTTCTTTCTTTTTGTCGTCTTCTGCTTTTGTTTAAAAAAAAAAAAAATTCCTTTGTGATTTTAGAAATTTTCTTTAAAAAAAAAAAAAAATATTAAATTAAATAAACTCATCGTTTTTTTTATTATTATTAATTGTTTTTTAAAAAAATTTTATATTTTCTTTCCTTCTTATATTTTTCCTTTTTTTTCTCAAAGGAATAATAATAATAATAAAAGTTTATTTATATGCAAAAGTAATGTAAAAAGTGGGAGGGGGAGGGGGGAGAAATACAAAAACATCAATAAAAAGTTGTCGATATGAAATCTGGCAGGTAAAATAATTTAATAAAAATCAAAAGAAAAAAAAAAATTTTTTTTTTCTTTTTAAATTGCTGATAAAGGAAATGGATTATTTAAAATTTATTTTATACTAGTAAAAAATCTCTCGTTTTTTTTCAATCGATGAATCGATCGATACATCGATCATTCATTCATTTATTCGTTTGTAAATAGCATTCGTTTGCGTAAAAAAAATAAAAAATAAAAAAAATGATTGAATGTATATAAGGTCGTGAAATTTACAAATATCTGCAAAGAGTTGTGTGGAAAGAGAAAGAGAGAGAGAAAGGGGGAGAGAGGGGGAGAGACGGAAAGGAAGAGGGGGAAGGGGAGAGAGAGGGAGAGAGGGAAAGGAAGAGAGGGAAGGGAGAGAAAAGGAGAGAAAGGGAGGAGAGAGAAAGAGGGGGGGAGAGAGAGAGAAATAAACAAGCATTTCCCACATTTAGAAAATATTTTTTTTTACAAAGGTTCATCTTAATAACAACAACAACAACAACCAAACCGACAGACAGACAACGACGTTTTGCTGGGGGGCAAAATCTTTTTTCCTTTTATTGAAAAAGATTTTCGAAGAAATAATTTTGGGGTTTCTTTTTTTTTTTTTTTTTTTTTTTTTTTTGATGGAAGATAACTTTTTATCGTAAATTTTCTAGCAACAGGATTTTATTGACGTTTTTCATTTATCTTTTGGCAGTTTTCGTCTTGATTTTTTATTTTTTTTTTACTCGCTTTTTCCTTTTTTTTATCCTCTATCTACCTTTCACCTTTTGCCTTCGCCTCCTTCCCTTCCCCATCAGCTTCCTCTCTCTCTCTTTTTCCCAAATACCTAACCACGATTTTTTTTTCTAAAACCGAATAACAGTTTTCAATAAGTTTTTCTTTTTTTCTTTCTTTCTTTCTTTCATTCATTCATTCATTCATTCATTCACTCACTCATTCATTCATTCATTCATTCACTCTAAAATTCGTGCGTAAAGATTTTTTTAAAAAATTATTTTAAATGACAAAAAACCGAAGAGAATGCAAAAACAAAACGTATCGTGATTTATTTATTCGGCGCCCATTTTATTTATTATTATTATTATTATTATTATTATTATTATTATTAATATTATTATCATTATCATCATCGCGGTCCCCCCCCTTTTCGTTAAATTCCATTCCCGAAAAAAATAAAAATAAAAAAAGAATTTTACGTAAAAAAATAAATAAATAAACATTAAACGCATAGAATTTGATTTCGCCGCGCCACCTCTACTTTCGCCACCACCACTTCCGCCGTCGATTTTGCCGCCACTTCCTGTTCCCCCCCACTACCATCACCACCACCACCCCGTGAATTTGTTTGTTGTTTTATATTGTTATTGAATTTTATTATATATATATGTATATAAAACCTTTTTATAAAATCCGATTATTTGTATCTCAATTGTAAACAAAAAAAAGAGAGAGACAGAGAGAGAGAGAGAGAAAATCATTTTAATGTTTGTTATTACTTTACAACCGACTAATACATATACATTTTATTATTATTAGTATTATTATTATTGTAAAAAATGATAATGACGATAATAAAAAAAAAAAAAAAACAAAAACAAAAATACCGTATACATGCGGATTTATAACCCAACGAAATTTATTTCTCCATCCCCCCCCAGGAAAAAAATGTTCGTGACGTTAAATATACATTATTATTATTATTATGTCTCTAAAAAAAAGTTTCGTGGAATTAGAAAAAAATCGATCGAATCGATTAATTTTTTTTTTTTAATTAAAATGAATTAAACAGGTGTCATGTGACGTTATATTCGAACGTTATTTAAAAAAAAACAAATTTTTAAACCGATAATGATGATAATGATGATGATGACGGTGACGACGGTTGCGGCGGCGGTTGCGACGAGGTGGTTGTGGCAAAACAATTTTCACGTAAATATCTCAGGTGAAAATCACTCGAACGAAATAATTACTAATGGGGAAGAGTAAAATGGCGGAAACAAAAAAAAAAAAAAAGAACATGCAAGCAGAAGATATAAATATATATGCACGTAAGATGTTTAACTTATGTTTCACAACAAAAAATTTTCATTTTAGAATTTTTTTTTTTTTTTTTAGTAGAATAAAATTAAAATAAAAGAAAAAAAACTTACGTGATGACACCATGGTTATTATCATCAGCATTATAATTGATAAACGTGCGTGTGCGTATGCTGCGTGTTTGCTGCGTGTATTCTGCGTGTGATAAAATTAATTTAAATTAATAAATAAAATTTTTATTTTTTTTTTTTTACCCGGTCAATGAATTATATCATGTTAATATAATTGGCAAAAGCCGTACACAAACTGACTGACGAAAATAGGTCTCTCTCTCTCTCCCTTTCTCTCTCTCTCTCTCTCTTAAAAGTGGTCTGCGTTTATTTTTAGAGCATTACTCTCTCTCTAAAACGAACGTACGTACGTACGTATGAACACACACACGGTCAAATGTTGTAACAATGTGTGTGCAAATTTAAAAAAAAATTTTTTTTCCCTTTGTAAAACGTCCTCATCGTCGTGTGACCCCTTGACCCCTCTCATCCTCTCCACGACTTATTAACTAATAATAATAATAATAAATTATTTTATTCATATTTGCGATATATGATAAATTCTTCGACTAATTCTAATTCTAACGTGGTTAGGTTATGTTGACTCATTCGATATAAAGCTAGTGCCACGTTCGTTCGTTCGATTAAGTAGTGTATCGTTTGAAAAATCAATTAAATTATTATTATTATTATTTCATTTCCTTAATTTCGATTAATCGATTTTTTTTTTAAATAAAAAAATTAATAATGTTTTCCCATGGTTTTTTTTTTATTAATAATAAAATGAAATAAATACATAAATAAATAATTACCTAAGATGATCGATGATGATATTAATTTAACAAAAAAATAATAATGATGACGATGATAACGTTTATATATTTATTTAAAAATTTATTAAGTGTATTGTTAAAAAAGACCTCAAAACAAACAAGGTCGACCAAAACTATGCAAGTAACGAAGGTCAAATTGTTTGTTATAGTCGTGTGATGAATCGAAGAACAATCAAAGGAAGATTGTTTGTCGGTAATAAATTACTGGTATGTATTGATGACGTCATGACCGTAGGTAAAAATTCTAGTTGAGGAAAACAAACGAATATGTGTGTTTTTTGGTTTAAGGCAGTGATTTTTTTTTTCGTACTCACGCACTCACGCGTTCGTTCATCTGGTAAGACTCCTAAACATCATCTTCGTCGTCGTCGTCTTCTTTAATAACGCCCAAACGTTTAGCAACGGCCTTAACGTTATTAATGACTTCTTCTTGTACCAAATTAAAACTCATTGCCAAAAGAGCAATGCCAAATAATAAATAAAGAGAACACAAAGCAATTGAAATCTCAGCATTTTTTTGTACTCTTTGAGCAGGTACGAAATCACCAAAACCTATTGTTGTCAATGTAATGAAACAAAAATAAGCGGAATCTAAAAAATGCCAATTTTCCCATTCGGAAAATAGAAAAGCGCCACCGAATATGTAACTGACGACTAGAAAAACGCATAACCATATAGGTACAGGTTTTATTTTGGCTGCTTGACTGCTTGAATTGGCATCGTAATCGTAATCGTCGAAATCGTAATGTTCGTATCGTGCGTCACTCCCGACATCTTCCCGGATTTTATTTGTCCTTGGGGATTTATAATTGTGACGAGCGACAGCAAAACCCATCGGAGACATTATACCGGGAGATGATGACGTGTGACCTGAAAAATAAAAATAAAAAAAAAATTATTTCGAGCTTCGTTTTTAAAACGACAGCAAAATTAAAAAACTCACCCCTACGATTTGTATGCACGTGTGACGGTGGTGATAACCTATCAGGTTTTTCAATTTCTAAATTTTTTTTATTATGCACTTCGTACGAAGGCGGTACCTGTTTTTTTTACCATAAAAAAAAAATAAATAAATATATCACGTCCGAATAAAAACGTAACCTTAATTTCGAAAAAAGGTAATTATTCATGGAATTATTATTATTATTATTATTTAAAAAAAGTAATGAGTGTGTATAAAAACCTAGAAGGTAATAAAAATAAAGTTTAATAATCTTTCTGGAGAGAGTATTTAAAACTAAAATTGAATTCGTTACTGGAGGCGTGGAGAAGTTTTTCCCCTTTTTTTTGCCATTTAAATGCAAACTAACTTTAAACCACGGGAAAACTTTGATTAAATACTAAATTAAGTATTAAAATCAAATTTTGTGCTTAATTTGGTAATGAACTCCATGAATTTATTATTTTAATTTTTCTTTTTCGTTTTTTAATGCGTGCGTGCGTGTGCGTGTGCGTGAATGCGAGCGGGTCGCACGCACCCACCCACACATCCACTTTCGCACGCACCCTCGCAACCACCCACGTTTCCTTTTAATTTTTTATAATATTAATTAAAGTTTTACCTGATACGGTGCATTTTCAAGAGATCTGTGGTGATGATGATGATGTTGCTGTTTTTGGTAATGCCTTCTAGGTAATGTGTGTGGATTATGTTCGAATTTCTCGAATGTTCTACCTTAAAGGTACAAAAAAACATTTTTTTTTTTTAATCGTGCGGATGCTGCGTTTGTATACTGACAAACAAATCTTACCTTTCGACGATTCGTTTCTATCTATGGCATATTTATTAAATAAAACGGGTGTACCTAGATAAAAGGGATCGTACATTTCCGGTCTTTCGTAATCAGGTACCATTTGTGTTTGTTGTTTCGATTCTTTTTTTGAACTTGTCGGAGATACGTTTGTTATTGGAGGTGCCATTATATCACCGGCATGTGTCGTGGCAACGGCCTCGGAATATCTCGTTGGTTGAGATCTCGGTTGTCTTAAACCGTTTAATTCGGTGTCGTTGTACCTGATAATGTTTTCCTTGGTGAATTATCATCGTACTTTTACTTTTAGATAAATAATAATTAAAAAAATTATAACCTGCATTCGGTATCCGAATACGATGACCTCGTTATAGTTTCTGATAAGCCTAAAGCACTGTCCGCCGATCTTGTTGACGTTCTCATTCCAGGATGTTTATACGATCTATATCGTCCGGAATAACGTCCTCCGCTACGTACATAAATTAAAATAATTAAGCACACACACACACGATCGAAGAGAAAGTTCGAGAAAAAAGAAAATTATGTTTTTTGTTCTAAATCGAACTTTATAACATAAAATACATTACACCTTGATCTGATTGTACTTCTCATCGATCTTCCTCTTCTGCTAGGAACTCTTTTAGGTTTTCTCGTACACATATAACAGCAAACTCTCCAGTAAATAAATCTAAACGAATGAGCCATGACGTCACCAATGTTCGACAAACATAAAAGCATTAACGGTATGCCCAATATGGCGTATAAAATAGTGACCACTTTACCCCAATGAGTTTTTGGCGCTATGTGACCGTAACCTGCCGACAAAAAAAACAATAATGATAATAATAATAATGATAATAAAATCTATCCCCAATAAATTTTTAACACGTTCAAACGATTAAAAAGAAAAAAAAAATTCTTCAAATCGCTCTAATAAAAATTCATAAAATTCCTCCGCCGTTACCACCACCACCACCACCACCGCCACCGCCATACCGCCAAAATAAAAAGTACGTTTGGCCTTTAATAAAACTAAAACATATAAATTTAACGTTTTGTTTATGTAAAAAAAAAAAATAAATAAATAAAACCAAAAAAATTTATTTATTTATTTATTTATTTATGCGTGATATAATTAAGAAGTTAAACGTTAATTTAAAAAATCCGGGGAGAGGGGAGGGTGCGGGGGAGAGAAAAGGGAAAAAGAAGGGAATTAAAGAAGCATTCATGTAATAAAATCCGTTTAACAAAAAAAAAAAAATGTTAACTTTTTTTTTTTTAAAGTTAACTATAAATAAAGTCGTTAATGTAAAAGCAATAATTCGAATTTTTTTTTTTAAACGTTAAGAAATTAAATGGACGGTAAAAAAAAAAAATAAGTTAAATAAAATTTTATTAGCATTTTAAATTTTTAATAGATTATATACAATTTTTTTTTTTTTTAAATCACGTGTTAAATAAATAGCGTAAGTGCAAAAACACACATTTAAACATTCCTACTACAACGATTAAACTGTCATATAAGCTACAAACAAACAAACAAACGAAAACAAAAAAATTTTTTTTTTATGGTTCTCCCCCCCCCCCTTTTAACAAAGCCAAAATGTCAAAGCTTTTTTAACGTTTCACTTCCTTCCTTTTCTCTTTCTCTCTCTCATCTTCTTCCTTCCTCTCTCCTCCCAACACCTCTCCCCTTCCATTAACCTACTCCCCATCCCCACCGTTGCCCCCCGAGCGAGAGAAATTTAAATTTTTTGACGTCATAAAACTCTTTTTATTTAATTTTTTGTCGTTTGTTGTTTTTTTTTCTCTTTGTATGACGTCACATTCATACGATTTTTTTTTATCGATTTAAAAATAAAATTCATCATCATCATCATCATTATCATCATTATTATTATCATCACTACGTTTTGACACGAATTTTAAATACCCGTAGAAAAAATTTTCCAGGTTTACATACGATTCTCGTAACAGCATCAAGTTTCGTTTTGATTATTATTATTATTATTATTATCATCGTGTTTTTGTAATTTAAATTTTTCTCTTTGACTTAAGTAGTAAGAAACAAACAAACAAACAACAAAAACAAATAGTCGTACAATGAACAAATTAAACAAGGTAATTTTTTTCTTAGTCCCTTTTTAAATTTAATTCATTGTCTTACACATCGCGTTAATTAATTACAAAGATAAATGAAAATGTTTTGCTGCGGGAAAGAAAAGAGGGAAAAAGAACGAATAACCTTTTGAACGAAGTAAAAAAGACGAAAAGTTCTAGAAAACAAAAGAAAAAAATAAAAACATATACGCACGCAAAAAAAAAGAAAAAGGAAAACAAACAAAAAAAAAAAAAATTTTTTTTTTTAAAGTCGTCGTATTATAAGAAACTAAGAAACGCGAGAGAAAAAGTGGGTTTTAATGTTTTTGTTGTTGTTTTAAATTAAAAGGAGATAAATGAAAATTAAAAACAACCAAAACAAACAAGAAAAACAACGTGAAAAACAAGGTACGAACAAATCTCGCCAGGTTTTTATTATTAATCACAAACAAGCAATTCATTTTAGTTGTTATTAGTTAACCGGTGAGGTTATGTTTGTCGTTTGTTTAAAATAAAAATAATAATAATTAAAATGTCTTTGTTCTGGTGAGTTTTGTTTTTTTTACGTTGTTTTTTTAAAGGGGGGCGAGGGGGAGGAAGGTGAGTGGGAAAACGAATAAGGTTTGAAAAAGGTTTGTCGATGAGAAAACATTTTTTTTTTTAACCGTCGATCGACACCTCATCTTTTTTCATTTTGTTTGACCATTAATTATTTTCCTTCTCTCTCTCTCAACCTCACTCTCTCACTATCTCTCTCTCTCTCTCTCTCTCTCTCTCTCTCTCTCTCTTTTCTGTCTTTCAAAAGTAATTTTGTTTTCATCAAATGTTTTTTTTTTAACCTTTTTAAAAATTCCTTTTCGTTTTTTTTTATACGAAAAGGTTGAATAGATTTTTTTTCAATCTCTTTCTCTCTTTCTCACTCTCTCACTTCAAATACCTTTGATCGAGTAAAAAGCTTAAAAAAAAGGAAACGACGCAAACAACAACAACAACAACAAACAACAACGTATTGAAAGACAACGTGTTAAATTCTTATACGAGTACAATAATTTAAAATTAAATTTTTTTTTACTTTTCCTTTCGACAAGAATTTTTTACCAGGATTGTTTTTTGCTCCCTCGGGAAAAGAACTACGGTAGGGTTGAGGAGAGGAAGGGAGGAAGGAAAGGAGAGAAAAAGGAAGGAATTTCACGACGGATTATTTAATTCTTTTTTTTGTTTTTTTCTTTAAAAGGTTCGCCTTATTAACGTTTTCTGGTTTGGTTCACTGCGGTGTCGTACCTGAACACCAACAGAATAACGTACCACGAATCGAATTAACACGTGATCAATCACCACGTTCGACATCGGTCGCCATTTGTAAACTTGTATCGTCATCGGGACATAATGGTAATTGTTTTTAATTTTTTTTTCTTAAAATTAAATTTAACCTCGTTTTGAAAAAAAAAAAAATTTTTTTTCGCAAGTAATAATTCTCTCTCTCTCTCTCTTCGTGCCGTACAATCATCATCATCATCATCATCATTATTATTTTTTTTTTTTTTCAAATCGAATGTGAAATACGTGTTAAACCGGTACGATGCCTACGAGTATTTTTTTTTTTTTTTTTTTGTTACATCATCGAAAACTTTATGAAGGGTGAGAGAGAGGAGGGACGGGAAAAGGGGGGACCATTTGAAATTAAAAAGCAACAATAAGTGTTACCAACTGTTACGAATGATTTAAAACAAAAAAAAAATTTACTGGTTAAGTTTTAAACTCGTCGTTTTTTCATTCATCACGTATAAACGACGATTTTTCGCTTCTCCTCGTTCGATTCGATATAAGAAAACTTTTTTTTTCTTTTTCTTTTTAATTTTCCCGCCAAAAAAAAAATCGTTTTCTACGTTTTAAATTTAATTTATTAATTGGATAAAAAAAAGGAAAAAAAAAGGAAAAAAAGGAAAAAAAAGGAAAAAAAGGAAAAAAAAAGGAAAAAAAGGAAAAAAAGAAAAAGGGGTTTTTTTTTGTGTTTGCAAAATGAAAAATTTAAATGTTAAAAATTAATTTTCTTGGAAAAATTAAAACGATAAATAATTTTTCTTATTATTATTATTATTATTATTATCATCACCGTAACTCCCGCTAGTATTATCATCATCATCATCATCATCATCGCTATTATTATTATTATTTATGTTTGGGCACCACGAAGCGAAATGAAAATAAAAAAAAATTAAAAAAACTAGTTTGGATTTGACTTTTTTTTTTTTTTTTTTTTTTTTTAATTACGAAATTTTAAATAAAAATTAACAACAACAAACAACAAAAAACTACAAACAACAACAACTTTCTTAACGTGTAATTTTCTTCTTTTTATTATTTATTCGACGGTTTAAAAAAAAAAAATTAAAAAAAAATTTTTTTTCGGAGGGAAAAATAATAATAAACAATACGATGATGAAGTTGTTTAAAAAAATACGACAACAAACAACAAACAGCAGAAAAAGAAGAAGAAAAAGTAAAAAATTGTCGGTTGTTTTTTTTTGTGTCGGCGGTTTGGGGAGGGGCTTAAAAAAAAAAGTTTTACTTAAACATTTAATTAACGTTTTTTTTTCCTTTTTCAGGTGCGAACAAACTAAAAATTTTTTCTTTTTAATTACTAAAGAAAATTTATTATTTAATGCCATAATGGTTTTTTTTTTAACCCCCCCCTCAAAAAAAAAAATCTATCCATAATAATAATAATGATAAAAACTTTTTTAAAAAAAAATTTTAAAGTTTTAAAGCCGTCGTTTAAAAAAAAAAAAAAAAATTCGTTATTTATTCATCGGTCGGCCGTTTGTTTCTTTTTTTTCTTTTAGTAACAAACAACTTAAAATTTAGTCTAACAGGTAGGGGGAGAGGGCCAAGGGAAGAGGGGAAAGGGGTTAAGAAAAGCAAAAAAAAAAAACCAAAAAATTCATGAAAAATCCTACGCGGCAAATGAAAAATTATCAAATCCCGCAAGTTCAAAAAATTTTTTAAAAATTAATTATTATTATTATCATTATCATTATTAAAATTATAATAAAATCAGGTACGGTTTCTTAATAACCTGTCGTAATAATAATATGAAGCGTTAGATTATTATTATTATTATCATCGTAGCGCGAAAATACGTTTCATGAATTTATAATAAATTAAACGCGCGTAATAACACTCGTTTGACATTTCGTAATGATAATGATAATAATGATAATGATTCGATTAAATGTTTGTATAATTGATCGAGTTTCTCTGTTCGGACAAACTGGAATTTTTTTTCCAGTCGTCGCGCGTTTTTTTTTTCTCCAGCCAATTTCAATAATTTAATTTCAAATTAAAAATTTTTTACCAATCGCTATTGCAAACGTTTCGAAAAAATTATTATTATTATTATTATTATTATCGGAAAAGAAGAAAGTTAACCGAAAAAAAACTTTTATAAAGTGTGACGTCATTGCATACATAGAAAATGAAATTTTCCATAGATTTCTATGTGAAAAAGAGAAAAAGGAAAACGATTTGCAAAAACGCACGTTTACGATTTAATTTAAATTGATTTTTTTTCCTTCTTTTCCATAAGTAACCGGAGACGTAATCTTTAGACAAACAAATCCAGAAGATCCAGTTGAAATAACTGGAGTGATATCTGGATTATCTCCAGGATTTCACGGTTTTCACGTACATCAAAATCCAGATCTATCGGATAATTGCAAAGGTGCCGGACCTCATTTCAATCCGGAACAGGTAAAATTTTTTCTTTTTTTTTTTTTTTACCCTGACGATGCCATAGTGATAATAATAATGATAATAATTTGCGTTTTTAAAGCTCACACACGGTGCCCCCCACGAAACCATACGTCACGCCGGAGATTTGGGTAACATACCGGTTGATCCGAGCGGATTTTCAACGTTTCAACTGACCGACAGGAAAATAACTTTGTGTTCCGACAGCAATTTACAAATATTGGGTAAATCCATCGTCGTACACGAAAAAGAAGACGATTTGGGTAAAGGAGGAAACGAAGAAAGTAAAAAAACCGGAAATGCCGGTGCAAGAGTCGCTTGTTGCGTTATCGAAGCTGCCAGCCAATACCTCGCAGCTCCTTAATATAAAAAATACAAATCACGTCACTAAAAATTCATCATTATCATTATTATTATTATTATCATCATCATGATGAACTCAATAAAATTATAAGAAAAAAAAAATTTTTTTAAGTGTGAATTTATTCAAAAAAAAAAAAAAATTTTAATTGAAAGCCATTTTTGTTAAGTAAAAATAAAAAAAAAATTTTTCAATTTCGATTTTGTTATAAAGAAAATAAAATTAAAATTATTATTATTATTATTATTTAAATTTTATTTAAATTTTACCCGGATTGTAATGATGAAACGATTTGATGTTACAAATTTAATAATAATAATTAAATTAACCGTCGTCGTCGTCGTCGACGTCGACGTCATCAAGTTTTAAATAAATTTTTTTTTTTTAATTATTATTATTATTATTAATAAAAAGTAAAAAAAATTTTTTTATTTAAAAATGACGGCGTTTTAAATAAATGTAAAAAGAAAAAAAAAAGGCGATGAAAATTTAAATTATATTTATATAATTTAAAAAAAAGATTTTTAATAAGTTTTTTTTTTATTTAAATAATTTTATCGATAGCAAATTTTTGTAAACTTTAGCAAAAAAGAGAAAAAAAATTTTTCTTTTAAATTTTAATTTAAATTTTCGTTTTTTAAAAAAAAAAAAACAGGAATTAATAAAATTAATAATTTAAAAAAAAAATTAAGTTATTTAAAAAAAAAAAAAGTCGTGGCAGGAGAATGAATTTTTTAATATGCCGGAAGTGGTGGTATAATCGTGTAACTACTCGGAGTTCAGTTATAGAGAATGTTTAAAAAGGGAAGTACCGGGATATTCCTCCGATGGGATTCCCATCATCGTGGACCTGATGGTACTAGCTGAGGAGAAACGCCTCCCTCCAGGAAAAAGAACACAATGAAACACATTAGGGAGTTTTAGTTGGGTAGCTGAGCCCCCCACACTCTCCCTGCTACCGGGAGGGGAAGGAGAAAGTAAGTGCGAAACGCATTTCTCGGGGGTTAACAAAAAAGAAGAATTTTTTAATTTAAGAGTAGAAAAGACAAATGTCGCAACTCGAATTGAATGATAAGGAGTGGTAGTAGTAATAGTAAAAAAAAAAGTGGCAGATTAATTTTATGCGTACGACGTTTTTTTTCTAAACGCACGATATTTTTTTATTTTATTTCATTTTATTTATTTAATAAAATCAAAAAAAATAAAATAAATCAAACGTATTTGACAAATAAAAGGGAATCGATTCGAAGAATTCACGTTTGAAATTGTTTATTTTTTTATAAAACGACACACGCACACGCGCACATACGCACACGCACACGCATATTCGAAATAAATTTAATAATTGAAAATGAAAAAAAAAAAATTCACAAGATTAAAAAATTCCTGTCTTTTTTTTTTTATTTTTTTTTTAATCTAAAACGTTTTCAAATAACATTTGAGTCGTCATCATCCCTTTCCCTCTTGATCTCTTTAAACCCTCCTACCAGCCTTCACCCTTCACCCTCCATCCTCCTCTCCCTTTCTCTCTCTCTCTAAAAAAAAAAACCAACAACAAACAACAAACGTAAACTTAATTAAAACCGTAATTTTTTCGTATAAGGAGTTGTTCGTATGCAATTATAAAATAAAAATAATAATAATATTAATAATAATGATAATAATATTAATAATAATAATAATAATAATGATAATAATAATAATAATAATAATAATAATAATATTTATCGTCGTCTGCCAGAAGGATAACATTTGCAAAAAAAAAAATTTTGGAAAAACCCTTAAAAAAAAATCATAACGCCAACGCAAAAGAATTATTATTATTATTATTATTAATATTATGTTGCGTATATAAAACATAAACAACACACGCACACGCACACACACACACGTAACGTGACTTTTATGTTTCTTTACGAAAAAAAAAAAGTAAACTCGAAACATTGCAAACCTGATCATTAGCAAAACAACCTTGACACGGTTTTTTATTAAATACGCGAAACAAACAAACAAACAACAACCCACACAATTATTATTATTATTATTATTACTCGACATTCGATACCGTTTTGCAAAAAAAAAAACAAGCGAAAAACTTTTAAAAATAAAATTTAACCCTTTAATCATGAAAAAGATCGATGAAACGGAAATAGCAGAAGACAATTTTTTTGTAAAAGAGATAAGATAACGAAATAAAATTCAGAAATATATATATATATATGATAAAAATATATATTCGAAACGTTTATTAATATTTATTCATTCAATCATTCATTCATTCATTCTTTTTTGTTTTCACTTATTGAAAAAACATAATAATAATAATAATAAAAAAGATGAAGGGAAAAAATTTTTTTTTTTTAAATAATTATTCAAGTATAAAATTTATAAGTTTAAATATATATATATATATATACACATATTTTAAATTTTAAAAAAAAGAGAGAAGGGGCGAGGGAGGGTAGGGGGAAAGGAGAGAGAGTGAGAGAGAGAGAGAGAGAGGGTGAGAGTGTTTAGCGATGCGTTAAAGTTTCGATTGAATCAAAAAAAAAAAAAAAAAAACGCGAACTTATAGCGCTACATATAAAAAAATGAAGAAAACTATTTTTTTTTTTAATGAAATTTTTGAAATTAGGAAATTCGCGTTATATTAAATTCGTTTGTTTGTTTGTTTGTTTGTTTTTTTAAATGTTGTCAAATATTTTCTCATCATCATTATTATTCCTACAACAACCGGTAATTAATTTTTTTTTTTTCTCGACGTTTAAGATTTACGAACTTAAATGTTAAATTATAAAACGTTTATTTATTTATTTCCGTTTCCCCCCCATCCGACCCTCCCGCCGCCTCCCCGTGGCAATCAAACGGCAATAAAATTTGCGGTTATTTAAAAAAAAAAAAAAAAATAATAATAATAATAATAAATTAAACAAACGGCTAGAAAAACGTTTGCAAAATCTTCTAATTTTTTTTTTGTTTTTCTTTGTTAGTATGATCATTTTAAAAAAGTAACATTATTGTTATTATTATTACTATTATTATTATTATTATCATTAACAATCAACGAAATCATCAACGGTCGTTTGTTTCTACAAAAAATTTTTTTTTTTTTTATTTAAACGTCTTAACCGGAAATTAATTCCATACGTAAACCTTTTTCCGCTTTTTTTTCTGTTTTCCGTTTTTTTTTTTTCCGAACGACATTTTTTCATGCATTTATTATTATTATTATCATCATCATAATTATTATCATTAACAATTATTTTGTTTAAAGTTAAAAAAATATTTTAAATTATACTGATAATATTTTAATCGAATTTGTTCAGAAGGGGAAAAAAAAAAACTTTAACGACAAACGACATTTTTAAAAACAAATTTTAAATTTCCCTCCATTTTTTTTTTTAAAATGTGAAAAGGAAAAAAAATTATTAAAAATGATTTATATTTAATTATTATAATTTTTTCCAAAAAAAAAAAAAAATTTGGGAATCGTTTCCGGTTGTTTAAAAAGGGGGGAAAATTTTTTTTTTTTTTTTTACTGTTAAAAAAAAAAAAAAAAGAGTAAGTTTTATATTAAAAAAAAAAAAAAAAAATTACTTCCAGCTTTAAAAAAAAATTACTTAATAAATATATATTTTATTAGCCTCCAGTGATGAATAAAAAAAAAAAAAAATTCCAGGGGAATGAAAATGTTTTAATAATAATAATAATTTTTTTTTTTTGAGTGCGTAAAAATTAAAATAAATAAAAAATTTAAAATAAAAAAAAAAAAAAAAAATGGCGGGAAAAATTATGGAGAATCATGAAAAATTTGACGTTATTTTTTTTTTTTAAATAAGTTGAAACTTGACACGATGCTGGAATTTTTTTTTTTTATTTCTCCAGTTTTTTTAAAATCTCCAGAGATAATTTTTGAAGATCAAAATAAAAAACCAGGGAATTTTCTAGCGGGGAAAAAGGCGGGAAATCGTCAAGAAATGATAAAAATTTGAATGATGACGTAATTTGAAATAAATAAATACTGGAGCGTGACAAATGATGATGATAATAATAATAATTAATCGTCTATTTAAAAAAAAATTTTTTTTTTTTCGGTTATGATCGAAAGTATCGAAATTTCGTCATTTTTTATTTTTTCCCGCCAAAAATTTCAAATCGGTCGGACGGACGGACGGACGGACGGTTTGACGGTTTGGCCGTGACGCTCCAGTAAAAATCAAAACTTTTTAAATAGAAATTTTTTTTTTTTTTTGTTTCTCTCGCACTCGTACGTACGCGTATTTAACTATCTCTCTCTCTTTCACTTTTCAATTTTTTTTTTTTTTTTTGGAAAGTAAAAGAAAATGAAACTTAAAAAAAAAAAAACTTATTACGATTTATTTTTAATTTTTAAACCGAGGTCAAAGGTCACTATGAAAAATATTTAGGAAAATTTTTTTTTTTTTTTCATTCTAAATTTTCATTTTTTTTTCTCATTTTTGCATTTTTTGCCCTTTTTTTTTTTAATTACCGTTCGATAAATAGAAAAAATTTTTTTAGAATCTTTTTTAATAATCGTTCGATATATCGAACGAGTATCGATTTATTAACCGTCGTCGTCGTCGTCACTTTCCCATAAAAATAAATAAAAATGAAATCGTCGGCCTTTATAAGCATTCATATTTTTTAATGATTTCATCATTGGGAAAATTTTGTTTTTTTATTTATCAGGTAACAACCTGAACCTTTTAATCTTTAGTTTACGATGATGCGATACCTTATAAAAAAAAAAATTTTTAATATAAACAACCGTGACCCGAATTTTAAAAAAAAAAAATCGAATTGTATCACGTATGGTAAAACCTTATTGTTTACTTTCTTTATTTATTTTCATAACGAATATTAAACGATGACGTAATTTTGAATTTTATTTTTCTCCAGGTTTATATCTCGCCCCCTTTTTTTCTCCAAAAAAAAATCATTATTATTATTATTATTGTAATTAAAAAAAAAAGATAAAATTATATGAAATCGTTCGAATGAGATTTCCATAGACTGGACAAAATAAAAGAAAATTTTAAAATTTTAATTTCGCGAATGATAAAACACCCCGTCCCCAACATCCCCACCACCACCACCCCCGCCACCGCCACCGGTTCTGTTGATTTTTCATTCGAATAATTTTCCCCTTTTTTTTTTCTTCATTTTTTTTATTTTTTTTTTTATTTTTTTTTCTACTGGAGAACATTTTTCTTTTTTAAAAGTTTTACATAAAAAAAAAAAAAAGAGAGAGAGAGAATTTATTTGAACGCGTCAATGAAAAAGAGTTATGCAAAAAAAATTATTATTATTATTATTATTATTAAAGTAAAATCATCCTTTAGTATTTCCAATCACGTTTTAAATGTGACTGGAAGCAAATATATACTTATATTTTTTTTTTTTTTAAATTTCGACAGTAAATTTAAATTTCACTTATTGTTTGTTACGAATAGACAACAAACAAACAAACAACCGACAATCGACAAACAACCAATTCCAGAATAAAATATACATATATAATAATAATACGATGATGGGTTACTGGAGAATTAAACTTTTTTCTATTTTTAATTAATTGACCTTCTCCTCCTACAATTTCAGGGTCGTTATCATTATTATTATTATCATTATGAGTACTTTAACTAAAAATTACAATTCTGGAACGTTAGTTTATTATTGTTATTATTATTATTTAATTAATAATAATTTGTTTTAATGGTTAAAAAAATAAGATGTAACAAAATATTTTGTACTTCCGGATACGTTAACGAATTTTTAGTTTTAAATAATAATGATAATGATAATGATATAGCGGAAGTGGTTTTATAAAAGGGAAGAAGAAGGTGAAGAAAATGGGGAAATTCATGAGACATTTCTGGAAAAATCTCATCATTTTTTTAAATAAAATATGTATCCCTTATTCCTTTTTTAAAAAGAACACTTAATGAAACATTCATTTGGAAATTCCAAAAACCTTGACCCGATACCAACCTGAACGAATTATTGATTATTTCATTTTTTTTTTTTTTGTTGGAAAAATTAAAAATTCCAAAGGTCGTTTACCAAAAGTTGGTTTTCCAAAAAAAAAGAAAAAAGAAAACCTTTTTTTCTTTTCGACCGAGGGTTTTAATCGAAGGTTTTCCAACATTTCCATAAATTTTCTTTCTTTTCCTATCCACTATTTTTTTTTTCTTTTTGCTTAAAATTTC
>NW_002987849.1:0-2407 GCF_000006295.1 Pediculus humanus corporis | reverse complement strand
GATAAGTGGGAGTAAAAAAAAATTAATAAAACGGCCTTAAAATATAAAAATAATTAAATTCCGCCGCCATTTGTTATTTATTCTTTAATATATAAAATAAATTTTTTTTTTTTTGTGAATGAAAAGAGTTTAGTCATATTCGATTTCCTCGGTAGAACGTTTCTCATTATTATTATTATTATTACAACCGCCGTTTATATTTAAATTGTTGTTATTATTATTATTATTATTAATAAGAGAATCGGTTGAAAATAAGGTAGTAGTAGTAGTAGTCGTCGATTGTGAATGTTGAGTAGTGTCGTACGCGACGTATTCACGTGAATTTATTTATTTATTTAAACAAATTGTGCGGGAAAATAAATAAATAAATAAATTGTTAATAAATCTTTTGTTAATAAAATAATTAATAATTTTATTACGTAATTTATTAATAATAATTTTTTTTTTACGAAATCGAAAATTACGATTGTTTTCTTTTTTTTAATCTCGACCAATTTCTTTTTTTTTATTTTTTTTTTAATTTTTTTTTTTATAGCAAAACAAACGACTATAAAAAGAAAAAAATAGTTTTATAGTGAACCTCTATAATTTTTTATAGCGCATAAATTTATAGAATGAAAAATTATTAATACATTTTTTTTTTTGGACTCGAAGAATCAAAAGAACGAAAAAAAAATGTTTTTAATAAAAGAAGGTAAGAAAAATATATTATGAAATTACAATTTTTTTTTAATATGGTAATAAATTATTTTTTAAATAATAATAATAATAATGATGTGATAATGAAACTATAATTATAGTTATAGTAATTTTTTAAAATTAATTATTTTATTTGTTTTTAATTAAATAAAACTAAAAAAATATTAAATTCATTTAAATAAAAAATTTAAAAAAAATTTTTTTTTTACTTTTTATTACCGTAATTTTTTTTTACTTTTTATTACCGTAATTTTTTTTTCTTTTACCACCCCCATCACCACCCCTTTTAGCTTATTAAAAAAAATTTTTTTTCTTTAATTTTAATATTTTTTAGAGAGGGTGGAGGTGGTGAGGCGGGTGCAAGCACGAAAATGTGGTAAAAAGTAATTAAATTGTTTCATTTAATTTTTTTTTATTCTTTTCACAGGTAAAATTTTTTTTATAAATAATAATAATAATAGTAATAAATTAATACTAATAATATTTTAGGGTATTATTATCATTATCATCATTATATAAATATTTATTATTATTATTATTATAATTCTTCGTTTTTTTTTTTTTTTTTATTATTCATAAGATTGCGTTGTTTTGTTTTTCACCGATAATTTTATTCGCGTAATTTTTTTTAAGAAATAAAATTACGTAATAATTTCGAGTAATTTAAATTCAAAACGTTGTCATAAATAAATAAATCGTTTAAATGTTTTATTACTCTCGTTAAGAAATTTTCAAGTTTTTTTTTTTTTTTTAAAAAAGAAAGAAAAAAACAAAACGATTTGATTTTTTTATTACCAGAGTAATAAATTATTTAAAATTTTCTATTAATTATTTATTTAATAATATATGTGAATTTCGTTTGGTTTTGCTGCGGTTAAGTTAGAGAAAAATAGAAAAAGAAGAAAATAATGAAAAACAAAATGGCGAATATTTAAAGTTTCCTTAAAAGAAAATTTTTTTTTTTTATTACTTGTTTCAGTTACCGTAATATTATTAATTATTATTGGAATCGTACGTACACAAACGGAAAGTACAAAATGGGTTTGGGGTAATGGTAAAAGCATCGTCGTTAACGGAAATAGAAAATATAACGAACAACTTGTGGCGTCATCATTGTTTAAACCTAGCACGACGTACAACGATGATTTTCAGTGAGTGTGTGTGTGCGGGTGTGCGTGATGTGTTAGGAGAAAAGAAATAAACGTAAAAATTGTTGTTATTTTAGGCCTAACGAAAGAAAATTCAGGTACGACGTAACCGAAGAATACCCGGATGTGGAATATAACACATATAGACCCAATCAACAGTACAGACCGGAACAACCGCAAAATGTTTATCGTCCCCCCTACAGGCCACCACCGAGACCGGATTACGTCAAACCATCAAATTCGTAAAAAAATTTTTTTTTTTTTACTTTTAATAAATTAATTAAACATTAATGATAATAATAATAATTTGCGTGGGGGGTTGGGTGTGTTTAGATATTACGAAAATGAAAATTATCCGCTCGGAAATGGTTACAGGCCGCCAAATGGTGATTATTCGTCGCAAAATTATCGTCCCGTTATAGGTACGAATGGAAGACCTATATTAATAGGTCCCGTACCATCATGGGAAAATGATAATAATGATAGATATAAGGATTATAACGTTTGTAAATGCGTTTATTCATTTAATTGCAACACGCCTGGAATTAAATTCGTGAGTC
>NW_002987850.1:1887637-1888883 GCF_000006295.1 Pediculus humanus corporis | reverse complement strand
CTCTCTCTCTCTCTCCTTCTCTGTAAATCTTCCTGTATCCCCCTCTTTCTCACTCTCTGTAAGTCTTCTTGTATCCCCTCTCTTTCTCTCTCTGTAACTCTTCTTGTATCCCCTCTCTTTCTCTCTCTGTAACTCTTCCTGTATCCCCCTCTCACTCTCTCTCTGTAAGTCTCCCTGTATCCCTTTCTCTCTCTCTCTCTCTCTCTGTGAGTCTCCCTGTATCCCTTTCTCTCTCTCTCTCTCTCTCTCTGTGAGTCTCCCTGTATCCTTCTCTCTAACTCTCTGTAAATTTGCCTGTACCCCCCCCCTCTCTCTCTCTGTAAGCCTTCCTGTACCCCCTCTCTCTGCAAGTCTTCCTGTATCCCCCTCTTTCTCACTCTCTGTAAGTCTCCCTGTATCCCTTTCTCTCTCTCTCTCTCTGTAACTCTTCTTGTATCCCCTCTCTTTCTCTCTCTGTAACTCTTCCTGTACCCCCCTCTCTCTCTCTCTGTTTTAAACTTGGCATTGACCAAGACAATCCCCGTCTCTTGAAAGTCAAGAACGATCAAATTGTAATTTTTAAAAAATGAAGAAGACAAAAGACAAACATTAACGATCAATAAATTAATAACTCAATAATGAACGACAAATCATTTTCATTAACGACAAAGCAATTAATAATGATGATAATAATGATAGTAATAATAATAATAATAATAATAATAATAATAATAATAATAATAATAATAAAGCCAACGGCCATAGCGTGCTGGTCACACCGGTTCCCGTACGATCACCGAAGTTAAGCAGCATCGGGCGTGGTGCAAACTTGGATGGGTGACCGTCTGAGAACGCCACGTGCTGTTGGCTTAAAAGAGCAAAAAAAAAAAAAATGAGAACAAGACAAAGTAAGAACCAAAAACAAATCTTGTTCTACTGTCGACCTGAGGCAGCTCGACGAGAATGTGAATTTCACTGCTTCTGACCCTGGCCACTCCAAAGATGTTAGTCACCGGAGCCCAGTTCAGGAGACAAATCGTTCCCATCGAAAAAGACGGACTCAGGAAGACCTTCAAGAATTGATGTGGTGCTATCTTATAATAAGTGGCACCACCGAAATTCGAGTATTTGTCCCTAAGGAATCGGGTAGAAACCTCGGATAAATACTTAAAAACTCCGACAAGTAGCCTTGTCGTGTTTAATGGTGGATAATAATAATAATAATAATAATAATAATATAATAATAATAATAATAATAAAACGGATA
>NW_002987850.1:1864004-1887347 GCF_000006295.1 Pediculus humanus corporis | reverse complement strand
TTTTGTTTTTCCCTCTCTCTCTCTCTCTATTTCGACAACCAAATTTTTCCCGCCTTTTTTTTTATTTTTACCCTCCTGCCTCGTTATTTTTCGTTTTTAAATTTTTATTGTATGATTAATATCTCTCTCTCTCTCTCTCTCTGTCTGTCTGTCTTTCTCCCTCTCTCTCTCTCTGTTTGTCTGTCTTTCTCCCTCTCTCTCTCTCTCTCTCTCTGTTTGTCTGTCTTTCTCCCTCTCTCTCTCTCTCTCTGTCTGTCTTTCTCCCTCCCTCTCTCTCTCTGTGTCTGTCTTTCTCCCTCTCTCTCTCTCTCTCTCTCTCTCTCTGTCTGTCTTTCTCTCTCCCTCTCTCTCTCTCTCTCTTCTCCCCCCCCCTCTCTCTCTGATTTATTACGCGTATGTAAAGATTTGTAAAACGTAAAAAAAAATTTTTTCTTTTTTAAAAACATTTTGAACGAAAAACAAACGAAACAAAAAAATTACAATTACGTGCCTTTCCTACTCGATTGATGATGATGATGATAATGATGATGATGATAATAATAATAAAACGTCAATTAATTAAATCTCATTTTTAAAAAAAAATACGTAAGAATGATTAAGTATTAGTAGTAGTAAGAAGTTCACATATTTTTTTTTTCCGTGAACTTTATTATCGAATCAGGTGCGACCAGGAACAAAACCTGGTTCACCATATATTTATAAATAAACATTTTTATTATCCGCAAAAAAAAAAATAAATAAATAAATAATTAAATAAAATTTTTTCCACTTTTGTCGAGTTGTTTGACGTGACTCCAACACGGTAACAACAACAACAACAACCACAACCACAAACGGGAATCGTCTATCAGTCATGTTAACGAGTATGAACCGTGCGTACCAACAACTATTTTTCACCGGTAAGTAAGTTTTTATTTAATTACACGTATTATTTTTCTACGTACACGTCCATTTTTTTTCTGTCTTCGATTACAATCGATATTGATCGATTTGTTTTGTTTTTTTTTTCGGGCGGCGGTTTAACGAAATAAGTATAAATAATAATAATAAAATCTTAAATTTTTTTTTCGATTCGAAATATCGATTAATCGATCGATCGATCGATTTATTACGGGATTTAATAAACCGGGGTAAAAACAAAGAAAAAAATTTTTTTTCCCTTGTTTATAAAAGAAAAAACAAATCGATGTATCGATCGATGTATCGATCGCAAAATATTTCGCAATCGGTAAAAATTTTTTTTTTTTGTTTTTAAAATTGAATAAAATTAAAACAACATCCGGTTGTAAAAAAAAAAAAAAAAAAAAAAAAAAAAAAAAACGAGCCAGTGGATCACCTTCAAAATCTTACATCCAATAATAATAATGATAATAATAATGATAATAATATACAGTTACGTAAATTTTCTTTTTAAAAAAACTGAATTTTCACTAGGATTCCTGCACCTATTTTTTTTTTCGCGAGAAAATTATTATTCACGCGACAATAAAAATTTTCAAACGATTTATCATTATCCTTATTTCGACCCTGCACTCTCTCTCTCTCTCTCTCTCTTTTCCCCTTCGTTAATTGGAGCAATTGCTTTACGCGGAGTTGATTTCCTTAAAATGTCACACCCTCCCTCGGGTAGTGCTTTTCCTCGACTCGGTTTCATTTTTTTTAAAATTGTGAACTCGCGCGAGACCCCCCCGCGTTCAGAACCGTATTAAAGGTCACGCAAGAGATATACGATATCAACGGTCAATCGACGACACCCCCCTTTCCCCTCCCCCTTCCCCATTTCGACATATTATATTTTCTTTGATTTTTTTTTTTTTTTGTTGCAGTTTTGGCAATAGCGATAATAATTAAATGTAATAATGCTCAATCGTCGGCATCGAACGATATAATATGGTATCCGGTAGACGAAGAAGATGGCGTTTTCATATCGATTTACGGTGAAAAACAAAGAACGAATTGGCAAAATAATAATAATAATAATAATCGAGAAGCCAAATATAATGTTCTACGTGATTTATTAAACGAACCGGTCGGTTATAGAGACGGACGAGTCATATCCACAGGTTGGAATCCTTCGAAAATACGTTCGAAACGTCAAACGTTTTTCGGAAAATTTATACAACAGGGACATCCATTCGTCGACAATTTTCACAACAACAGAGTTTTTAATTTTTTAAATAATAATAATAATAACGTTCCGAGACGACAAAATCACGAACAATATTCCGAACAAAATCAATATCGGGATAATGTTTTTAATAATTTAAATGATAATACTAGGTATACGATTGGTAATGATATTCCAAGAAATTTTCAATCATCGTCAAATTTACAACAACAACAACCAAATTGGATAAATAACAATCGTTTTACTAATAATAATAATAATAATAATAATCAAAACGAAATATATCCGACGACGTCGAATAATTTTGGAACTTTTGGATCTTTCCAGACGAATAAACCTTCTAATAATTTTGGATTTTCTCAACCCATCAGACCGAACAACAATTTTAATTCTTTCCAGAACACAAACGAACAAAATAATTTTCAATCGTTTCAAACAAACAGACCCAATAGATTCGAGTTGTTTCAAGGAAATAGACCGACAAACAATTTCGATAATTTTTCCACCTTCAATAGACCCCACAACAACAACAACAACAACAATTTCGCGAGACCTAATTACCCTAACGAATTTAATAATAATAATAATAATAATTTTAACAACAGACCAGTTCAATCGCAATTTAACAGACCTACGCAAGATAATTTAGTTTTTCCGGGAGAAAGCACACGTGACACGACAACACAAATGACGACGACGACGACGACGACAGAAAGAGGAACGTTGACACCGTGTGAAAGAATGTGTCCCGTAACTCCCGAATTTAATCCCGTTTGCGGTTCGGATTATTCTACTTATAGCAACATGGGAAGGCTTAAATGCGCTCAATATTGCGGGAAAAGTAAGTTTTTAAAAAAATTACCGAAAAACGTCCATTTTGATTTTTGCAATAACAATTACCGTCATTTTAACATTTTCTTATCATTATCATTATTATTTTTTTTCTTCTTCCACTTTTTTTTTTTTTTTTCACGGCCTACATATAAATTACCCTTCTTTTCATTTTGTAAATTATAAAAAATTACAATTAATCACGTTTTTCTAAAAAAAATTTGATACCATTTTTAATTTGAAAACGTGATCCGGAATTAAATAAGAAAAGAGAAAAAAAAAGTTTTCTTATGAAATTAATTCCATGTAAATCAACAACGATTAAAATTTTCTCTTAAGAAAAAAAAAAAAAAAAATTTACAACCCAAACTAATCCCATAATTCACAAGTAAAAAAAAAAAGGTTGCGTTTGTTCCCGTTTGTTCCCTTTCACCCCTACCCCCTCCTCCCCCCCCCGGCAATTAACGGTTAATATCATCATTTTCGCAAAAGGGTAATTTTTTTTTTTTTAAACAATTTCCCTCTTGTTATCATTATCATTATTTCGACGTATTAAAAAAGTTTTTTTTTTTTACCTTGTCAAGTCGACAAATCATGTTCCCCGAGGATTGATATTCCCGTAGGAAAAAAAAAAATATCCGAGTGACGATCATTAAAGAAATACAAAATTCTTCGTTCTTCGTCATCTGTAAAAAAAAAAATTAAAAAATTTGAAAAAAAACCGCGAAATCTCTCCCTCTTCCCCTTCCCCTTCCCCTCCCTCCTCTCTCTGACGATGACCCCGATTGACCCGATGATGTTATTATATTCCTACTTAAAAAAAAAAAAAACTTGTTTTGCTTTGACGACGTGCTGCCATTGTTTTTTAAAACCATCTTTAATAATATCCGATTAAAAAATTTAATAAATGTTTTTGTTTGTGTCAGTTTCGTTTACCTTGAAATTTTAATTTGTTTATGTTTTTTTATGTTTTTTTTTTTGTTTCTTGTTTGTTTATGTTTTTTTATTGTTTTTTCTCTTTTCCTTACAGGCGTGACTTTGTTTCATTATGGTAGATGTAGAGGAATGAGAGCCGTCACAGCGGATACGAAAACAACAACGACAAAAAAACCAAATCCAGCACCGATAAAGTTCCTTAATTTTTCTTTTTAAATTATTATTATTATTATTATTATTATTATTATTATTATTATCATCGATATTATTATTTTTTTTTTTTTCTTAATAAAAATTCTTTAAAAAAATTTGAAAAATTTATTATTTAAATCCATAGGGAGAGGGAAGAGGGAGGGGAAAAAGGAAAATTTGTTTCTTTTTTTTCCCCAAACGAAATAAAAAATTTCCCTTTTTTTAAAATTTTAAATTTTCCCGCGAAAACGTCGTGGCATTTGCAAACGGATTTTAAATTTAAAACCTTTTTTTTTTTTTTTTTTTTGTTAAAGTTAATTTATTAAGAGATTTTGTAATAAATTTTAATTTTTCTATTTACCCGATAAGTTTAATGATATGATTGATTGTAGAAAAAAAAACGGAAACGGAAGATGTGATTTTATTTCGTGACGTCATCCATTAATATTTATAACAAATATTATTTCATCATCATCATCGTCGTCGTCGTCGTCGTCGTCGTCGAACCTGAGTCGTTTTTTTTTTGTGCCTGAAAAAAAAAAAAAAAATTAATTGTCATTAATCGAAAACGATAATAATTAATTGATTTTTGATTGCATACAAACAGACACTTCAAAATTATCACATCGTTAAAATGACGAAATACATTAATAATAATAATAATAATAATAACGGATGCGATAAATGCAAAAAAAAAAGTTTCTCTCTCTCTCTCTCTCTTTTCTCCGAATAGGAAATTTACCGGAAAACTTTCCTTTTTGAAATGGAAACTTTTTGTTTATTTTTTTTTTCGAAAAAAATATTTTTTACGGTCGGCGGCACGCGAACGTCTATTGACACGAGTGTTAAAGTATACGACAACAACAACAACAAACAACAACAACAATCAAAAAAAAAAACTAATCGTAATCGTATTGAACTCGACGTTTTGGGTTGTGAACTTTGACAAAATTTTCAACTTTTATTTCGAAAAAAAAAAATATTTCCGACTTTCCCCCCCGCCCCCCCAAAAAAAAAATGCGTGCGCGTGACGTAATCGATTTTACCATTATTATTGTTATTATTATTATTATTATTATTAGGATGCAAAAACAATCGCGAATCTTCTACTGAAAACCCATAATAAACATCAACGTTTTGTATTTACTTTTTTTTTTGACGTTTTCATACTCTATGAAATTTAATTTTTATTCCTCGTACCCCTTCCCCTTCTCCTCTTCTTCCTACTACTCCCTTTGACGCCATTTTTAATTTAATTCCGTTTAATTTATTCGTTTAAAAAAAAAAAAAAAAAAAAAAAAAAAACATTTGTCTTTTTCTACCATTCAATCAAAAATGACATTTTACACTCATCAATTATTAAAAGTAATAATAATAATGATGATGATGATGATCATCATCATTATTATTATTATTTAAAAATGACATTTTCGAGGCCGTGAAATCGATTAAATCGAATTTTTCGATACGCAAAAACAACAAAAAAAAAAAAAAAAAAAATTAATATTTTACACGTTGTAAAAAAACAATCGGGGTAAATGAAACGATGATGATTCCCTTTTTCCATAAATTTTATTATCATTATCATTATTATTATTATTATTATATTCGATGACCGAATGAAAATAATTAATGATTCATTCGTTTGAATAAAAAATAAATAATAATAATAAATCGTTAGGGGAAAATTTTTTTCTTTTTTTCCCCATGTTTCGATCACGTTCCTATTTATTTATTTTATTTTAATTTTATTAAAGGGAATGTTCTAGAAATTATTGAAACATGTTCAAATACGAGTAATACTCACGATTATTAATCCAAATTTTAATTTCCTCCTTGAAATAAAAAAAAAAAAAAAGAAATTTTCAGGAAAATTCATTTTTTTATGTCGTGTCACGCCGCCATTTTTTCTTTTTTGTTTTTTGTTTTTCTTACTCTTTTTAATATTTTTCTTTTGTTATTATTATCCAAATCCGATTTCCCCCCCCCCTCTTTCTTTTCTTAATTAAAACGACTCTAATAAAACAAACAAATAATAATAATAATAATAATTAGAAACGTGAAACATTTGGTACAATTTAAGAAGATTTTCTTTTATCACTTTCATTATTATTATTGTCATGTTTAAATTAAAAAAAAAAAAAAAAAAAAACATTGTTGGATGATTATATAAAAATAATAATAATAATAATAATAATAAAACGTAATGATAATAAATATTACCAGATGATAAAATTTTAAATAATAATAATAATAAAATAATGAGAAAACATAAAAAAAAAAATGTTTTGTGACATTTTTTTATTTTTCGACAGATGGTAAAATTAAATTTATTCATAATGACGTCATTAAATTATATAAAAATTATTATGATAAAATGATGATGATAATTTTTTTTTAATATTTTAATTGTTTCTGATCATGGTGATGGTGATGATGATGATTACAATGATTACCTCAATAAAATTGAAGAAAAAAAAAAAAAAAACAATTTTACCACTTACTTAAGAAAATTTTTTTCCCCTTCCTTTTTCTATACAATGTTATTGTTGTAAATCTTGTTTGTTGTTTGTTTGTTCCTATAATTAAAAAATAAAACAATTAATTAAATTATTTCTGTTGTTAATAAATTATCATTAATTAATTGATTAATCATATTAATTTCATTATAAATTTCATAGAATTAATAAAAATGTTGGATATTCTTAAAACAACAACTCGAACAACAACAACAAAAACAACATAAAATCGAACAAACAACAATCGAATACATATGTATGTGTTTGCTATACAAATAATTTGAAATTTAGATAATTTGGGTAAAAAAAAAAAAAAACAATTCGAATAAATTTATACACAATTGAAAATTAAATTTGTGTATTAAATATTTAAATGATAAGTTTAATAATTTAAATTATTTTAATTTCTTTTCAATATATTTACTTACATGTTTTTGTTTAACATAACAAAACAACTTTTCGATAAAAGGTATCTGTTAATACAATGTCGACAAACATTTCATGTTGTTTCTGTTTAAATAAATCATCATCATCATCATCAACATCATCATCATACGATTCTTTGGTAACAAATTAACAAATGATTAAAATTTTATAATAATAATAATTTTTCTATTTGTATTTCATTCATTATAACTGAAACAAAACAAAACAAAAAAGATTGTTAATTATTAAAAATTAATACCTGTTGTTGTGAAAAACAACTTGTTAAGTAATTGACAAAATTTTTTTCTTATGTTTAATTATTTAATTATTACTAACCTTAAAACTGTAACGGTTTTTACCCAAATAAGTTTTTCACATGTTCGAATTTTATATATTTTTAATTTCTTCACGATTAAATCCATGAAAAAAATTGATATTGATAATCTACAAATAAGTAATTCATATTTAAAAAAAAAAAAAACGTTGGCGTCACATAACGATCACGTTGCATTCGTTACACATTCCAAAACGTTGAAATTCAAAACAACCGAGTCCGCCATTTTACATAGATAAAAAAAAACTCGATTTTAATTTCGATTAATCGAAAAAAACGATTCTCGCGCGCCAATTTTTTTTTTTAAACGAATAAATCAATTTAACGACTTATGCGTTTAATAATAATAATAGGAACGAATTAAACGATTTCATACAAAAAATTTATATCGATTAGTTGTTGTATAAATAATATCGATGATATCTCGTTCGAGATTATTTGATGACGTAATAAATAAATTTATTGCTATTTTAAGATTTGTGTGTGTGGGTTTTTAAAATGACTTACAAAACGAATATCGTTATAATTAATAATCATTGATCTGTGTATTCAACTGATTAGTCTCTATCGAGAAGTCCTCTAAGGTTTTACACAGTATTAATAATAATAATAATAATAATAATAATAATCGAATCGTTTTTTTTTTTGACCGTTAAATAAATAAATAAATAAAAATGTCGTTTTTATAAAAGTGATTTCGAGTTTTATGTTTGTTAAAAATCGAAAAAAAAAGAAAAAAAATTTTTTTTTTTCATAAATAATAATAATAATAATAATAATAAAACTGGATAAATTTTAATTTCGGTTGGTCTGTTGTGTGAAATTTTTTCTAAAATGTTTTCGTGCTCGAAAAACAAAAAAAAAAATTAATAATAATGATATTTTCACGTTAAAAAAAAAAAACAAAAACCTTCGTTTTATCCCCTTCCTCCCCTCCACTCTTTCCCACTTCCTCCCCCCTTAAAATGTCCCCCCCGCCGCGATAATCAATTTCGCGAATTTAAATGCAAAAAAAAAAATTTAATTCATTTATTATCATTATCATTATCATCATCGTCATCGTCATCGCCGTCATCATCATTATTATTATTATTATTATTTGATTTTTTTGTATGAAAAAAAAAAAAAAAAAATTTATTTTTAATATGAAACCATTTCACCATTTTGCATTAATTTTAAACGACTTCCGGTTAATAATAATAATAATAATCGTGTCTTTAAAATATTTGAATCCCGTTTTAAAAATAAACGAAATTCGATAACCTTACGATGAACCTTTAGAGAGAGAGAGAGAAAATACAAAGAAAACGAACAATTTTAATAATAATAATAATGATAATGATAATAATGATAATGATGATAGGAAACATTTTTTAAATCATTTTAATCAATTCAATAAATTTTTTTTCTTTTCATTTTGTTTTTGTTTTTCTTATTATTATTATTATTATTATTTAATATTAATAATAAAAAAAATGCGTGCGTCACAGATAATAATAATAATAATAAGCAACAGTGCAAAAGATAATAATAATAATAATAATAATAATAATTTACGGTATTCGTATAGAACGTGGAGTGAATCATTTTGTTGTGACATTTAAAAAAAAAAATTATTATTAGCGAACGGATTTTAAATTACGAATAAGGAATTCGTGGCGTTCGTTCTTTCTTATATCAGTAACGGGGTGAACGTCGAACGGCGGCGAAACAAACAAACAAACAAACGACAACCGTTTCAATTTATCTACATCAACAGGACATTTGCGACACATCAAAAAAACAAAAGAAAAAAAAATTCGCGATAGTAATAATAATAATAATAATAATAATAATAATAATAATAATAATATTGGATAAAACAACGACAGCGACGACGACGTAGTATTAAAAAAAAAAAAAAAAAAATGAAGGCTTTGTTATTGTTTTTGTTTGTGGCGTTCGGTGAGTTGTTTGTTGTTCCTGTTGTCGTTTGTTTGTTATAAAAATAAACGCGCTTTTTATTCCCTCGGGAAAATTATTATCCGAACGGTGAACAAGTGGCGAACGAAAAAAAATTCAACAAGGAAAAAAAAAAAAAACGCAGATTTTTATTATTATTATTATTATTATTATTATTAATAATTTTTATGAGGTCGACGAAAAACGACCTTTGAACGGTCGGTCGGTCGACTTGAATTTTGTGTTGTGCGTGTGCGTGTGCGTTTCAAGTCCGTTACAACAAAAAAAAAAAAAAATTTTTTTTTTAAATTGAACTGCGTTAATTGATACCCTTTCGGTTCAAATAAAAAAAAAAAAAATTTTTTTGTCGTCGTCGCCTTGAGGGAACGGTTTAATAATAATAATAATGATGATAATGATGATGATGATGAAAAAATGAAGATTCGCCCGTTCGGATAATGATAATTTTTCCTACCTTCCGGTCACGCGTTCGTTAAAATTTTATAATTAAAAAAAAACAATTAAATAATAATAATAATGATAATACTTACAGGTGTGGCTGTTGTGACCGTTGTCACGTGTGCACCATCCGACGGTAGAGAAAAATTTGTCGCCATTGCTTGCAGTCATTTGTGCCCCGACGAAAATCATCCGGTTTGCGCTGTCGACGCTCAGGGATTACCCAAAACGTTTGCCAATAGGTGTTTCGTCGATTTTGCATACTGTCGAGAAGGGAAATGTATGTAGCGTGACGTCATTATTATCATTATCATCACTACCGTCACGGCGTAACGCGTGTCGAATGGGAAAAGTTTGTTTTCCCCCCGATAACTCCTCCTCCTTCTTCCCGAAGTGTATCCTTCTTTCCGGAACGTTTGATCGTACCTAACAAAAGTGTTGACGTGATAATAATAATAATAATAAATTCCATAATTTTTTTTTTTTTGACGTCATCACTTACGTTTCACTTACCTTTTTTTTCGTATTTAAATCATTTCCGGTTTTCCGAAACGATTTCCCCCTTCCCCCCACCCATCTTTCTTTTGTCAACTTTGATATATTTATTTATCGAATGAGATTTTGCCTTGTGTTTTCCATTTATAATCATTATTATTATTATTATTATTATTATGATTATTATCATTATCATTATCATCGTCGTCATCTTTATCAATTTGCAATAGGGGTCAAGGATTTAATAGAAAAATTTGACCCTGTTACGGTTATTCACATGGAACGAAATATCGGAAACCCTTCGATTTTTTTCTTTTTTCTTTTTGTTTGTTTGCTTGTTTGTTTGTTTGTTTGTTTGTTCGTCCCCTCGTTTGTTTACCTATTCGAAAACACAAAAAATTTGATTATGTTTAACACTCGCAAAAATTAATAACAAACGATAAGCCGGGGAAAAAGGAACCATCGACGCAGGGGTACCAACCGCAAAAAAATTTCATCCACCACATCCACCTTCCGGCTTTTCTTTTCTTTTCTCTTATCACGTGACTAACTTAACTTTTTCCCAACGTTCAAAATCGGATGATGATGATGATGATGATAATAATGATAATTTTTTTAAAATTTACAGATTACGTAATCATGAAGGACGGTGAATGCTGATGATGTCGACGCGGTACAAACAACAAACAATCAACATATATGTATGTGTGTATATATGTATATATATATATGCAAAATTTATAACCGTCAGAACCGTATTCCAGGAGAATATCAAACCTGATGAACGATGACAGGGAATGAAAAACCGTTAAAAAACATCGAATTATGTACATACAAATACATACGTATATATATATACATATAAATAAATAAATAAATTGTATTCAACTGTATAAATAAATAAATAATTAATTAAATATTATCCGTGTAAGAATTTTTCATTTTTTTTTTACCTCGACTTGTGACGTCATTTGGCGCGTAAAGTTGTGATGCGACGACGACGACATATTTAAAAATTTTTTAACGAACTTTCGTTCGAATTATTAAATTTTTTGTGTCTAAAACCACGTTTCACATTTCCGTTAGGTAGAATATTCTTTTGAGTAAACTTTTTTCGATAAATTTCTTTCTTTCTCCACTTCCTCAACGTTCATTTTCAACGGAAATTTTTTGAAATTTTTCTTTTCATAAAAAAACAAAATGTCGTCCGAACCGTTAAAAAATATAAACACTACCGACACCTATCGGAAAAAAATGAAAACCAATTTCCTTATATTACCTTTTTTATGGAGAAATCCATTTTCTCTTCACTTTTTCGTGATTTTTTTTCGACTTGAAAGGAAAAAAAATTTTAAAAATATTAAATTTTATGTTTTTCTTGTTGTTTTTATTATTATTATTATTATTATTATTAACCGTTACAGAAAAAAAAACAAAAAGAAACAAATAATTTCGAGTGTTGTATTGTATTTATCGCGTATTGTTGCTGCATAATTTATAATAATAATAATAATCAAGCAAAAATCATCATTGCCCGAAAACAAAAAAAAAACAACAATATATACGCATTACTATTAAATAATAATAACAATTATCATCATTATTATTATTATTCAAACAAACGAAAAAAAATTCAATCAATTAATTAAAATCAACTCTAATTATAATTAAAAAAAAAAAAAAAAAAACACCTTTGAATCACCTACACTCACTTAATTATTAATTACGTACATATGTATAGATATATATATATATATTTAACTATTTATAAAAATATTTACACGTAATTATTATCATTATTTTTTTGTATTTTTACAAAGCCGTTTCTATAACGGAAATAAAGGAAAAAACATATTTGAAGAAAAATAAAAAAAAAGATGGCGGCGATACGACTGGAATGATTATATCGGATTTTACCTCATTTTTAACGGCAGTGATTAAAAAAAAATCGAGTACCTTATTTAATAATAATGATAATAATAATCCTTAGGGAAAAATCGATAAGAAATAATCGAATCGAATCGAAATCGAAACGATGATTGACGGTTGTTCAGTAACGGCGGGAATGTTAATAAAAAAAAAAAAAAAAAAAAAGAAAAATGCTTTCGAATCAATCGTACGAATGAGGAATGAATCGCGAATCGGAAATGGAAAAAAAAAATACAAGTCAAAAAGAAACCGGAAGTCACATACCGCCTGAAAATCCCCAGAAGGGGGTGGAGAAAGAGGAGGAATCGAATCGTGTGAAAATCTCGAAAGAAATCGTTTGATAACAATCGATAATCGACCGACGAGTATAAAGATAGATAGATGGAAAATTTTCCGTTTACGAACCGCATTTATTTACTCTATGAAATAAATCGAAAAATCAATTTAAACGACGATTTCTTTCGCGGTGCCTAACGAACGACAAACAAGCGCCAAAATAAAAAAGCCTACGAGAGAAAAAATTGCGTGCGAGAAACGAGGGAGGGGAAGTCACAGAGTAAATAAACTCCATTCGACGTCACCTCTTCCAACGTCTCAACAATCGTAATAATAATAACAATAATAATAATAAAAAAAAAAGTAAATAAATAATTTGGATTTCGCTTACTCAATCATGGGGAAAAAATTTTTTCACAGCCTTTTCGCAAAAAAAACAAACAAACAAACAAACATCGCGCGCGACGTTTTTCCCTTTTTTTCCCTCTCGTTTTTTCCACCGCCGCTTCTTATATCGTATTTCGTTCGTTCGGCCATCAAATATAAAAATCATTACTTTTCTTTCTTTCTTTCTTTTCTGTTTACGCTAAACTAACCAAAACAAACAAACAAACAAACAAACAAATTAAATTAAAAATTAAATTAAAAATTAAAAAAAAAAAAAAAAAAAAAAAAAAAAGAAAGGTAAAAAAAATTAATTAATTAAAACGTGCTAAAAAAAAAAAAAAGAAACATTTAAAAAATTATCGTTTCGCCACCTGACGACCCACGCGACGAGACACAAAAGTGGCAGAAGAATCGTCGGACGCCACGTCGAACAATTGCATTTTAAATCGTCTTTGTAATAGACTGCGGTTCGGGGTGGAAACGAATCTGGTTTGCACCATTCTCCGATTTCTTCGAGTTCCTCCTGAAGGAAAATTGGGGGGAAAAAAAAAAATTATTATTATTATTACTTCAAGGTGTTTGCCTTTCGTACGTCGATGACGACTCACTTTGCACAATTCGTCGCACGGTGGACACACCAAAACTCCCTTGTGAAGCCAACCGTTTGATTTTATCCTTATGTTGAGCTCTTGTCCGGCTCTGTAACACGTGTAACTGTAATTTGCCACGACGATGTGCAACCTTCCCGCTTGACAGTAATACTCGTAACAACCGCTACCCCAGTGTTGCCACTGACGAACCTGACGACACGATTTTTCCTCCCACATTTGATTCGCATTATCGAAACATTTTGATTTTTCCCCATATTTTTCCAATGCGAAATTCTTTTCAGGTTCTTTGACAAAAAAACAAAAATAAGTTAAGTAAAGGACGACGAGTAAAGGTCAGTTGATGAAAAGAAATCCCGTGTGAAAAAAAAAAAAAAATGGCGTCGTCGTCGTCGTCACCGCCATGTGTATTGAAATTTTTTTGGTCACGTGTTCACTTACGTGGATTATTTTCGAAATATTTGCAGTGGGATCCTCTCACGGCTATATTATTCGATCTCCATGTGAATTCTTGCGTGTAGGGACAATAATCCGCGAGTGATACGGAACCCCCGTAATGCGCGATGTTCCCTGACGGCACGTGAGGTAACACGTCGAAATGTTGGTAAACCTGCGGAAGTTTGTTCGCGTGCGGTACCAAATTGCAAAGGGAAACGGACGAACGATCTTCCGTGCATTCCGTTTCCAACGGATCCTGTTTGACTTTGTTACAAAACGGATATATCGATTTTTTCCTGCGAAACAAAAAAAAAAATAAAAATAAAAAAATAAGGACACGACAAACGACAAACGACGGGGAGGGGGAGGGAGAGGGCCGTAACCAAACCAACGTACATTTTACGATGTTTGTCCATCCATTCCTTACAACTCCTCATTGCAAAATCGCATCCTAAATTTTTACCCCAGCTCAACGGTTGCGCCATGCTGTAATTGGCCTTGTACCATCCGGTATCTTCCATCAATGCCAAAGTTATTCTCGAATATACTGGATTTTGTGTGTGTGTTCCAGTCATCGCTTCGTTCTAAATTCCCCCCGAAAAAAAAGAGAAAGAAAAAGTTCCATCATTCATTTCATCAGACAAAATCCACAACTTTTATTATTATTATCATTATCATTATTTACTTCGAAAACTCGTTTTTCCCAATGAGTGAGAGCGGTGCCATCTTCTCCTTGATCTTCCAATTCGGCTCCTTCCAAAAGCGAACAATTGAAATGATTTCTTACTTCTTCCACGACTCTCGGAGTGACCAAAACGCGAAATTCACGTTTGACCGTTCCTCCGTGTACGAGCCAATCGTTTCTTACGATTTTACGAATCACTTTATCGCTCCACTGACGAGTTTGGAGCCTGAAAAGAGAGAGAGAGAGAGTGAGAGATAGAAAGAGATGGAAAACAAAAAAAATTATATCATTATCAAACGAGAATGGAGTGCTGCTCGTGGTAGAAAGTTGTCGAGCTGACGCGTATATACCAAAAAAAAAAAAATCCGGTTTGCGCGAGTTCATCTTGCATCTCGCTCTAGAAGCCGACTCGTAACACTACTAAACCGGTAAATAATAATAATGATAATAATAAAATTTGTGACGTAACGCCAATAATAATAATGATAATCTTTTTTTTTAAATTCTTAGTTTCCCCTTTCCTCCCCGACCGGAGCCTTTCGTTCGTATTCTTCTCCTCCTCCTCCTCCTCCTCCTCCTACTACTACTTTTATCATCATCCTTTCGACACTCACTTTTCATCCAGCAAAGGTTTTCCATTTTCACCTCTCGGCGTGAGGGGTTTACCATTTTCGTCTCTGTAAAAAGCGTATAAGCTAACGGAAAATCCGAGGGCGTGTAGTATTTCGTGTTTGACCGTTGACAACAGTATTTCCAATTCTTGCGGTTTTGTACTTATGCTATCGGGGCAAAGGTTAGCGTGACCTTTAGAAAGAAAAAAAAAAAACATTTCAATTTTACGTAACTTTAACTCGCGACGACGCAGGCACGCAGGCACTTTGTCAGGTACAAAAATTTTTTTTTTTTGCGTTTCTTGCCTGCTATCGGCCTATCCAAAGCTCCCTCTTGTTGACAATGAGCGGCGTAGGCCACGGTCATTCCCCTGTAACATCTTTCCGTTTGCATGGCCGATACGTAGAAGACAAAATCGGCTCCGTCGATTCCCGGACCTGGTTCCGCGCTATCCGCTCTGCAATCTTGACCTGTGTCGTTACAAGTTCTGCATACCTGTTACCATGTAAATTACGCATTTTATTATTATTAGCTTATTATTAAAATTAATCTCGAGAAAGAAAAACTCACGCAAAAAAAAAAAAAAAAAAAAAATGTTAATTGAAAATTTTCAACGTCACAACTTGACTTTTAATGATAATAATAATAATAATAATAATAATAATAATACTACTTGCTTCTAAATGTTGTTCAGGTACGACCGCTTCACCGCACATCGTTTCTTCTTCGCATGCATTTTTACAATACGGATGAGGATCTCCTCGACGGTAAAATACTTGATTATTTAAACATTTTCTAAAAAATTTAAATCAATTTAATGAAGAAAATTTCCAACCGAGGGTTGGTCAAAAACAAAAAATCAAAATGGCGTCTTCTCACCTATTGAGTCTAATTATTTTATCAGTCTTGCGTACCATTAACGCCTGTTCCCAAAAATGAACGGCTTCAGGCAATATTGTATTCTGGAAAGAAAAAAAAGAAAAAAGTAAAAATACAACCGAAATCTTATATACTGTTATTTATATCTATTCATTTTTCGATACAGTAATAATAATAATGATAATAATAACAACGATTTCGATAATAATTAGAGAGTAATTAAAAAAAAAAAAAAAAAACTATGTGTTATGTCACTATGCGAAATGTGTGCCGCCGTTTTTTCCACCCGATCCGACTATAACTTGATTTCTTACGTTTACGCACATGACATCACATTTGGAACGCCATTTTACTCTCGGCGATTAATCAATTATTATTATTATTAATAATAAAATATTAAGTAAAAATTTAGCGCTCAAACGTCAACGTTCCCATTCGGTGCGTTTATCGTCCTTGCTCGCGTTTTCGAATTCATCTACATAAAAACAAATCATCATCATCATCACTACCACCATCACTACCACCACAACCATCATCATCATCACCATCATCATCACCATCACCACCATCATCATCATCTCTACCACAACCATCATCATCATCAACACCAACAGCCCCATCATCATCTTCATCCTTACCATCATCACCACCACCACCATCATCATCATCATCATCCTTACCATCATCATCATCATCATCATCATCACTACCATCACCGTCACCACCATCATCATCATCATCATCTTTACCATCATCATCATCATCATCATCACTACCATCACCGTCACCACCATCACCATCACCATCACCATCACCACCACCACCACCACCAACACCATCATCCCCATCACCATCATCATCACCATTACCGCCATTATCGATCGACAACGATTTTATTAATCGCCATCAAAAATTAAAAAAAAATTATTTTCTTCGCTTCGAGTTACATAAAAAACGATAATGTCGATTATATTAATAATAATAATAAAATTAATGGCTACTGTGATAATGATAATAATAATAAAAACCTCATCCGTCGTCAATAAAAGTTATACAATTAAATTATAATATTTATATTAAAAAAAAATTATCGACTTGATGACTTAAACCCACGTGTAACTAGAAAATCATCATCATCATCATTAACAAAAGTAACTTCCGCCTGTTAAATGTTTGTTTGTTTATTTTACATCATTGTCGTCACCGTCGTTCTTCTTCTTCTTTTCTTCTTTTCTTTTTGTTTAAATAAAAATAAAAAATAAAAAAGTTACGATTTGATATTTGTCGACATTTTTCACGTCCGACATATTTCATTCGTTCGCAAACATGATGATGATGATGAAAATGAAATCAAAAAAAGCTTTCAAACGCTTTTACAACAAACAAATGTTTTCCCTTTTAATTGTTAACGTTAACGTCGGTAATAATAATAATAATAAAACACGCGGAAACGTCTGAAAACTTTTCTCGAAAAAATTAAATATTTCAAACGGCGAAAAGAAAAAATTTCAAACGGCGCCAAAATTTTATTTTATTTATTCCCGTTTGAAAGTTTTCGAGAAAAAAAAAAAAAAGGAAAAGTGTCGGGACGTGGAAGGAGAAAGGGGAAGAAGAGAGAAAACCGTTACGAAAATGTTTGACGATGAGAAACGATTTAAAATTTTTCTTCGTATCTCCACGAGGAAAGAAAAAAATGAAAAAAAAAAAAAAATGAAAGTTCGATTGTTTGCTCGTTTGTTTGTTTGTTTGTTTGTTTTCACGGTTATTAAATTAAAAACGACAAAAGGTCTTGAAAAGGTTTCTCAAATTTTTCACGGTTTCAACAAAATTTTTGTTTGTCGAATTAAAAACAAATAAATAAATAAAAACGAATGTAAATAATTTGTTTTAAAAAAAAAAATTTTTTCCACTTTTTTTGGTTTCGAACCAACGATTTTTTTTCACGTCAGTCAATCAGTCAGTCATTCACGGTCACCGAAGACGAAAAAAAAACGGCGGCGGCGGCGGGGGGAACGGGGGGAAGGGAGGAAACAGGAACGACGTAGGAGATCAAATATTAAACAAACTTTTTTTTTCCATAGAGGAAGCGTACTTTTATAACATATGCCCCGAAGTCATAGAGTAAAAAAAAATCATCGCGTGACTTTCAATATTTATTCACTCGCACGGATACAACGAAATATGCGCGCGCAAAAAAAAACAAAAAATTTATTATTTTTAAAAAATAATTAAATAATAATAATAATAATAATAATAATAACAATAATAATAAACAATATGGCGTCCGTCGATCGATAAGGACCGTTATACAATAATTCGTAATAATCTCGCAATTGCTCACGTTAATTTTTAATTTTTTTCCACGAGAGAAATCCCCGCTTCTCGATATGCAATTTTTTTTTTTTTCATTCGAAATTTCTTAATAATAATAATAATAAAATGATTTTTTTATTTACTCTATGACCAGGAATAGAATTTATTCTCTATGAGATTGGAAAAATTTTCGATTAACATAGAGTAACTTTTAAAAGGGGAAAAGCTTCGTTTTCGCGGCGAGATATTGCGAGATTCATCATCTCTAAGATTTTTATTATTATTATTTTTTTTCGTAACGCGGAAGAGGAACCGTTCGAATTTTATTATCATTATCATTATCATTATTATTATTATTATTAATTGATTTTTAATTACGTAATCGTCGTTCGTAAAAAAAAAAAAAAAAAAAAAAAAAAAAAAATTAATATTCCGAGTCTTCTTTTTTTGAAAGGGTTTCCTCCTTTTATGGGACCCATCCGTTTCGAATCAACCTCGCGTGAATTTTCTTTTTCGTGGAAATAGATAAAATTTCACCGACAACGAAATTCCTTTTTTTTTTAAATTTTAGCCAAAGGAAAAAGAAAATGATGATGATGATGATGATGGAATAATTCCTTGTAACCTTTGATCCTTTGAAACGTTTGCAAAAAAAAAAACACCGGAATTAACGCCAAAAAAAAGTCGTAATAATGATAATAATAATAATAACGATTGATTTAACGAACGTCGTGTCATTATAACAAACAACAAAATTCCTTTCGAACAAATTGAATAAACAAACGAGTTGAAAAACCAAAAAAAATAACCGAAATTACATTTTTCATTCGCGTTAATTACTTAATTACTTAATTAATTAAAAAACGGGTACGTTAAAAGTCGGGTAATACATATTCAGAATACGTTGCTTTTCTTCTGCCACGGCAATTTTTCATTTCTTTACCCAGAAAATAAAAAATCATCGAGCACATCCATATGTAAACAAAGTAATTAAAAATTATTTATTAATACGAGCAATTAACCTTTCATTCCAAGTCGGGGCGGTGGCGCGTGCGCGTGCGGGGGGGGGGGGGAAATTCCTGGAAAAAAGTAAAACGGGGAGAGAAAGGGAAAAGGGGGGTTAATAAAGGTCAAAATAAGAATAATAATAATAATCCCCGTAATATTAATAATAATAATAAATAAAATAAAACTTTTCGTTTTATTTTCTCGACTTGCAAACGATAAATAAAAAGGTAATCGTAAGATGAACTTTTTTTCACATTCGTTAAATATGTGCGAACCAGTTCTTTTTTTTTTCACTCATGCGTTTTTTTATTTTTTATATTTTCCGTTCGAACAAAAAATTTAAATTAAAAAGAGCGGGCGGGGAGAGGGGGAGGGGGCGGAGGAGGGAAGAAAAAACCGTTAAAACTTTTCACTACGCGAATATTTCCTTCGAATTTACATATTTAAATGTTGGAAAAGTTATTCGGAAAAATCTGCTTTTTTTTTCTTTTTGTGTAAGAGCGGGCGGGGGGAGGGAGTGTGAAAGAAGGGGGAGGAGGATCGAAAATTTAAACGTCGGATTTAACGAAATAATAATAATAATAATAATAATAAAATTGTTTCTCGTTTTATTTTCTACCTTTTTTTGAAAATTGTCGTCGAAGAAAAACACACAAAATTCTCCCGGAAAAATCAAAATGGCGGATAAATTCATATTCTTATTTTTGAACGACAAAAATGTCTTTTGTATTTAATCTCATTTAATAAAATTTTCCCGATAAATATTATTTGAAAGGAATCGAATACGAAAATCTCATTTTCCCTCCGACATTTTCTTTTTTCTTTCTAAATTTTGGCGCCGATGGAATTTTCCTTTTTTTTTTTTTAAACTTCCGACTGATTTCCCGCTTTCCGCTTCCTTCCTTCCTTCCGTTCTACTTTTTTCCCTCTTCTCGACCTTCGAATCCTATAATCAAATTTTGTTTGTTTCGCTTTCTTTTCGAATTTTTGACAAAGTTTTCTTCCCATCATTTTTCATATCATCGCTTTGCATGAAAAATCACGATTTGTCAACGCTTCGCCGCTATTTTTCTTTTTATTTTATTAATCTTAATCATCGTCATCGTCATTATTTATTCGTTCGGAACGGATTTTTTCCACGCTTTTGCGATCACCTCTCTTAAATTTCATTTTCCGCCTTAGAATTTTCTAGAAACAAAAGCACGCGGATGTTGTTCGATCACATTCTTCGATCGAAATGATGTGACGTCATTTATTGTCATTAAAAAAAATTTTTTTTTTTGTTTTCGGGCGGTCGAACGGTAATTACCATTTACAATACGAAAAGTACATAATAACATCGATCAACAACAACAAAAAAAGAGAAAATGTAGAAAAATTTCAAGGTCGAGTTACGTACAAACGTACAAACGTAAAAACATACAAACAAACGTTTTTTTCCAAACAGGATTCGAGTAAGTTTTCCAACGTCAAAAAACTTACATAGCGATTTTTCCATCGCGACGATTTACGACGTCACGAAAATCGTACAAACCGCCTGCCACGCGCGACCATCCGACCAACACAACCAAACAACCAACTTGACAATTTTTATTATTATTATTATTATTTTGAATTCGAAAACGTTACGTAATTAACGTGAAACACCACAAGGCAATTTCATTATTGTTTTCCCGTCGGAATCCGAATACAATTTTCCCGATTCTACTACAGCGATGGGACAAACAAACAAACAAACAAATTAAAGATAATAATAATAATAATAATAAAAACAACCGAATGCAGGGCGAATTCGCACCACTCATCGACGCCCTTACGATGTAATATATAATAAAAATAATAAAAAAAAAAAAATTAGAACAACAAACGAAAACCGGGTTGTTTAACGAGTTTGATGATGACAAGACAAACGAGTAGTCTTGGACCAAATATCTACTGCTATATTCATTTGCAAACAAACGTCAATAATGACGGTAGCAAAAATTTTCAAAAAAAAAAAAATAATAATAATAATTTTTTTTTTTCGTTTGTTGTCCTTAAGGCGAATCAACTTTTAGTTCACCGTACGATATTAATAATAATAATAATAATAATAATAATCGTGTGCGTGTACTTACGTTAATTAATTCGAATTTTTCCTCGTCCAATCTGTAACAAATTAATAAAAAAATATAAAATTAATTAATTAATTAATAAATAAATGAAAGAAACGTAAAAATAAATAAATTAATTAAATAACGGCTCGTGACGTGACAAAAATGTCAAGTTGAACAAACGAGGTTTTCTCGTACTCGAGGAGAAAAGACGAGAATGGAAAAGAGACAGAGAGAGAGAGAGAAAGAGAGAGAGAGAGAGAGAGAAGAAAAGAAGAGGGTACACGAAACAAATACAAAGACAAAAAAAAGTTTTCTTTTCATTTTACGTCAACGACAGCCACAACGACAACAACAACAATAACAACAACAATGACAACATCAACGACAACAACAACAACAACAAAACGCGTCAGATTCTACGTCGCCATTTTAAAAAAAAAAGTTTTTCACGAATCTCCCGTTCGATTTATTCATTTATTATTATTATTATTATTATTATTATTATTATTATTATTATTATTATTATTATTATTATTATTATTATTATTATGAATCAAAAACGCGGATTCAACGTGAAACCTCTTTCATTTCCTTCCTTTACCATCCCTCCCTCCTTTCTTTCTTTCTTTTTCGTCTGATAACAAACGTATCCCATTCGATTACGTAAAAAAAAAAAAAAAAAAAAAAAAAAAAAAAAAAAAAAAAAAAGGAAAAAGGAAAAAGGAATAAGGAAAGGAAAAGCTCCAGCATCCATTTTTTTTTTCAAATTTCCGTAATGACTCCCGCTTGTTTGTTGTTTGTTTGCTAACAAATTTATTTATTTAATTTTTTTAGAATAAAAAAAAAAAAAAAAAAAAACTCGTTTGTGGCAAATTAATTATTGTCACACGAAAAACACGGCCCGAAAAAGCAACGTTGCTTATAATAATAATAATAATAATAACAACAAATAACAAATACCTACAACATTAACAACAAATTTAATAAATAAATAAAAATGACGTCATAAATCAAAACAAAAAATTTTCAACTTTTTTTTTTTTAAATTAAATTTCTCGCTTTCGAAAAACGTTTTCTCGAATAAAATATCTTTTGTGCGTGTGCGTGCGTGCGTGTGTGTGCGTGTCGAAGTGCATTTATTTACTTTGATGACGCGATTTCCAAAAACAAACAAACAAACAAACAACAATTATTCGGTTTCGATTTTATTTATGCGAATAAACTAGGCTGCCGATAATGCATTTATTTATTTATTTATTTATAAACAAACAAACAAACAAAACTAATTAAAATTTAATACTTTGCGACGACTATGACGACGACAACGACAACGACGGCTAATTAATTTTCGATTTTGTAACGAACGTGACTACGTGGTTGGTGCCACGACGAACTCATAAAGTATTTAAAAAACATTATTTTATCATAGAGCGACAATTCCCTTCTCTTCTCCCTCTTCAATGTAATTTCGATGTAGTGGCCGCAACAACAACAACAAACCAACAACAGAAATTTCTAGAATAAAAAAAAAAAAAAAAAACGACAATCTCACCTGAAAAATAATACACTTTCACGAAAAATTTTGACTTTTCACCTTAAAAACAATGAAAACGAAAAAAAAAAGAGCTTTTCCTATAATTTTCAACTTTGACCTTTTTACGTTTTATCGCGTTTTTTTCATTATTATTATTATTATTATTATTTTTCAACTCGTACAAACTTAAAATTCCTTTAACGGTTTTTTCTTTTTTTTTTTTTTTTTTTCTACACCTTTGAAGGTTATATATTTATATACATATACGTCGAGAACATAAATTTTGCACATCTCGTGCGAAATAAAAAAAAAATCAC